>NC_142794.1:3867196-3889101 GCF_049724085.1 Artemia sp. Qi Xiang Cuo | reverse complement strand
GAAATTTAAACTACAAGACTAAATTTTTAGGAGGAATATAGAAACAGCAAGATCAGATCTTTGAATATTTTAACTTATAATAAAAAGTTATATTTAAATTAGAAGGGTACTCAATGTCGTCACGAAAGATTCAAGTTCTCTGCTGAATTTTACTACAGAACAAAATTCAATACTAATTTTTTCAGAGAAAATAAAAATCCTCCACTTCAGTTCCCTATTTCGCAAATACACAAATATATTCAAAGTATTATTCTAAATTTTTCGGTGGAAGATAGGAAAAGCCATACCATACCTGTGAATATTTTCCCGGAAGATAAAAAGTTCTAGTTCAATTTACAATTTCCTCAATGAAGTCAAGAAAAGTTCAAGTTCTCTTCTGAATATTACTAAAGAACAAAATTCATTTCTAATTTTTTCAGAGAAAATAAAAATCTTCCACTTCAGTTATCTATTTCACAAAGTCATAAAGAAATTTAAAGTACAATTCTAAATTTTACGGTGGAAGATAGAAAAAGCAATACCATACCTGTGAATATTTTCACGGAAGATAAAAAGTTCTAGTTCAATCTACAATGTCCTCAACGAAGTGAAGAAAGGTTCAAGTTATCTTCTGAATTTTACTATAGAACAATATTCAATTCTAATTTTTTTAGAAAAAATAAAAATCTTACAATTCAGTTCCTTATTTCGCAAAGACATAAATAAATCTAAAGTACAAGTCTAAATTTTTAAAAGGATGATAGAAAAAGCAATACCATACCTGTGAATATTTTCACTGAACATAAAAAGTTATAGTTCAATTTACAATGTCCACCACGAAGTGAAGTAATGTTCAAGTTCTCTTCTGAATTTTACTTAAGAACAAAATTCATTTCTAATTTTTTTAGAGAAAATAAAAATCCTCCACTGCAGTTCTTTATTTCACAAATTCATAAAGAAATTTAAAGTTCAATTCTAAATTTTTCGGTGGAAGATAGAAAAAGTAATACCAGACCTGTGAATATTTTCACGTAAAATAAAAATTTCTAGTTCAATCTAAAATTTCCTCAACTAAGTGAAGAAAGGTTCAAGGTCTCTAATTAATTTTACAAAAGAACAAAATTAAATTCTAATTTCACAAGATAAAATAAAAATCTTCCACTTCAGTTATCTATTTCACAAAGACCTAAATAAATTTAGAGTTCAATTCTTAATTTTTCGGTAGAAGATAGAAAAAGTAATACCAAACCTGTGAATATTTTCCCGGAAGATAAAAAGTTCTAGTTCTATTTTAAATTTCCTCAACAAAGTCAAGGAAAATTCAATTTCTCTTCTGAATTTTACCAAAGAACCTGCTTCAATTCTAATTTTTCAGAGAAAAAAAAAATCTACCACTTCAGTTCTTTATTTCACAAAGACATAGAGAAGTTTACAGTTCAATTCTAATTTTTCGGTGGGTGATAGAAAAATTAATGCAGTACTTGTGATTATTTTCTCTGAAGATAATAAGTTCTACTTCAAGTTTAAATGTCCCCTGAAGATAAAAAGTTCTAGTTCAACTTGCTATTATCTTTTTGACAACACACAAAATCAGACAAAATGCTCAATATTCACTTAGTACCTATGCAATTAGACTAAAAATGAAGATATTTATGCAGAGTTTCAACTCGATATGGCTAAGTTCGCTAAAAACAAGCTATTTTATTTCGAAAACAAAAAAAATCAGAAAAAAATTTTAAATAGTAATTAAGCAAATACGATATTATGCTTAAATTAATATAATTAGGCGTATGTTCAAATATCGTTTTAGATTATTTCTAAATTATCTCCATCTTATATCTTAATAAAGCTATCTCATAAAAAATAGTGGGAGGTTATGTTAATGGAGGGGCGGTTAGCAGCAGGCCTTACGAAGCGCTGGGCATGTATTGTATGGTAAGTTAGGTTAGGTTAAGTTAGGTTAGGTTAGGTTAGATTAAGTTAGGTTAGGATAGGGTAGACTAAATACGCGCGCTTTTGGAGGCGAACCTAGCCTAAACCTAGCCTAGATAAAAAGTGTTTAAAAGCCATCTATAACTCAAATCATGGGATAACAGTCAAAAGACCTGAAAGAGAACAGAAAAAAATATGAAAATCTTGAAGCGTAGAGCTTAAAAGAAAGAATAACCAGCAACAATTAAAGAATAGACAAATAAAAAGAATAAGATGAATAATAAAAGAATAACGGATGCCTAAAATTTAAATTCAAAAGGAAAGCCTAATATTTTAAATATTCTAAAACGTTCCTCGTCGAAGAGGTTACTAAAAATACAGAAACAAATTTTTTAGGTTTATATTCTATGTTCTTTGACATCTTTCTTAATCGAGGGGGAGGGTAAGAATTGTAGCTTGTTTAAGGTTGAAAAGGTCTTTTAAAAAAAAATGTGCCATATTTATTTCAATTTGGCCAAAGAGCCTGTTGGATGACAAGGATGTCATCCCTCGTAAATTGCGTCAGATGAAAAATGAAAAGTAGAACATGGGAATCAGCAGTCAAAACCTACTAAAGAGAAATTATAGTCCCCCACCTTAAAAAATGAGGGAAATGACTTTTTTTTACATGGGTCGCACTGATCTGTCTCCTTTTTTTAGTGCTAGTGGTTTACCAGAACAGAGAGATGCTGGGTGGCTCCTTCGGATGCTATTTGTCCATATCTATGTGCTTTTTATAAATTTCACCATATGCAGTGTACTATGGCACAAAAAACGGCACTTTTTGTGCCATTTCACAGGAGTGGGGCTAGCAGGCTACCGGAATATATTCGATAGATTTTTATTTGCTCATATAAAATACATTGCTCATATCTACGTCCTTCATATAAATGGCACCATCAGCAAGTTTTAAATGGCACTTTAGGTGCCGCGTCTCTAGTGGGAAAGCCTGGGCTGTTGGGATACCAGAACTTATAGAGTGACCTTTAATGGCTTATTTGAAATCTTTTGATTCTATCTATTTTATTTTCATCAATTATACCATCCGTAATTTTTATATAGCAATAAAAACGACACTTTTTGCGTCACTCCTAAAGTAGAAAAGCTTGGAAGTATAAAACGATATCATTACAATAAAGTTATGGTCTAAAATCCTGAACTGGAAGTTTGCAGGAGCCCATCCCGTATTTTCCTCCTCCACACTCCCTCAATAAGCTACGCACTTAAGTTTCTACGCAAGTTTCTACGCACTTAGGCTACGCAATAAGCTACGTATCAAGTTTCTATAGAAGTAAAAGATATGCTCATTTTACTGCTTTTCTAGCGACTGAACTTGATTCTACCTCTACGGGAAGGTAAATGTTGGCAAGTGGTTAGCAGCAGCTTTTCATAGGGTTTTGGACCACGTGTCCTAAAATCATGGTCAGCAGTAGGTACAACCTAGAAAAGAGCGGACCAGGGCCTGTATTAATCAAAAACTAAAAAACACATTTTGAAATAAACATGCCTGGTGAAAAGTATATTACCAAAAAAAAAATATAGTGATTTCTAAAAACACCAGAAGCACCACGAACATGATGTCATATCAAAATCAAAAGTTTACCATTGGATTGAATAATATTTTCTTTGCACATTGAATCTAAGACATCTGCATCGAATTCAAATGGAATTGCTCCGCGGTGTTTGGTTGTCCGCCTGTTTGGACCATTTGGGGGACCCCTAAGCCGTTCAGTAAACAAAAACAGGGTTGACCCATTTATGTAGGACCCCAAAGCTCCAGACAATGGTTCCTTAGAATTTTGTACGCTATTGTCACAAGGAATTACGGCTGTAAGTTTTATCCAGACCCAAAACAAGCTTTTTTTTCTTTTGTTAGTTATATGGCTCTGTAATACCTTTCCCCTCTAAACGAAAATAAAGGGTTTCTATGGCCAAGTAAACGATTCATGAGAGTTTCAAACAATTAGATTTTGCTCTCTGACTCTCTCTCTCTTCCTCTCTCTCTCTTCCTCTCTCTCTCCCTCTCTCTTTCTCTCTCTCTTTCTCTCTCTCTCTCTCTCTGTCAGTCTTTCTTTATCTATCTCTCTTGAGTTTTACCCTATTGAGTTTTACTAATATTTTTTTATTTTTTTGATGATAAAATCAATTAATGAATATGAAGTAAATTAATCATTTTATGGAGGCCAGAAATCAATTAGTAATAAGAGAAACTCGTCAACTGACGCAGCGAGGGAAGATGAAGAGATTGCAATTATGGTTTTGAGTCGTAGGCTTCATAAAGTTATTTTTCAGCTAATTCACTTTTTTGTTATTTTTTTGTCAATCATGAAATATTTCACACTCTATTTTCGGATCAAATTACGCCCTAGACCCCAGTCTCTTGTCACGTAGGGGCTGGAAAGTGTACGCATATGGTTGTGGAACAGAACTTTTCAGCCATTTTGGGTTCTAGAAAGGCATGATATATAAAAATTCACAAGGAAGGGGCATATTCTGTAGGATTTATCAAGAGGATACTCCTTTCTGAACCAAGACACGGATCCAAGGTAACAGATTTCTGATAAAATAGTTAAAACCCCCTAGTTATTTGAACTATGATCACCAACACAAGGGAACATGTTTGAATAAAAGTAAAAGGAAGTGAAAAGGAAGTGGAATTGGACTTAATAAGGTCTCCATCGCAAATCAAAACTTCAAACTCGACACATAGTAAATGTCTCTATATAAGTGTTAAAAAAAAAGAGATAAAAGTTGTTCACATATTTGGCAGACGTTCAAATTTTCCTGTTTTCAAATTGAAAATAACCAAACTTGGGCTGACTTTAGCCAAGTTTACTTTCATTGCTGCAATGTGTCGTCAAAATTAACTGGTTATTTTCTTGAAGACAAGGGTATAAACTATTCTTTTAAATCAATTTCTCAGGTAGATATAATCACTGAGTGTTTGAACAATTTAACATTACAGACTTCAAATTCATTCTTTTACAATTATATATTTCAAACGTTTTTGAAAAAATGGCTCATAATTTCCTTTTCCGTTTAGCTGCTAAAAATACTTCGCTCACCAGCAGACCTTAAAACATCTCTCAAGAAAGTGTATTAATGAGAGCCACTATTGAAGAACTGTCGTCTAAAGTGAGTTTCTTTTTCTTATGCTTATTTTATGGACATATATCTTTTTGTTTTTGCTCGTACTACGTGTCATATATATTAAAATTTCAAACTTATTTTAATCAGGACCTTTATTTATTAATTTTTTATCTATCCATTATAAGTAGGACTTTTATATTACTTATTTATTTATCTGTTAGGTTTCACTTTCAACTTAGGAGAAAATACACAATAAACATCCTAAAAACTGATCCTAAAAATAAGTATCCTAAAATCCCATTTTTGTTGAAAAACCTCCATATGAACTTCTGCAATTTTTGGTAGTAGCTTGAACTTTTCTTTTAACTTTAAAACGGACGACCGGGGAAAAAGTCAGAAATGTCAGTTCATGGTAAAAGGTGCATCGGGGTAACAAACTCAAAATAAGGAGGAAAGTTAGATGAAAATAACTGAAACTCTAAAAGAAAAAGCTTTAATAGTGACTCTTGTACAAAAAATAGTATTTATCTAGTTTAAAGAAACCCATCCAAAGCTACGGGGCCCATCCAAAGATGACCTTTTTCAAAAGTCAGGGGAATTTTCCCAGGCTCGTAGCGTTTGATGTGTAACATTAAACTTTAAAACAAAATATATTTGGAATCAGCATAAAAATCCAATTCTTCCTTTGTTTTTAGTTTTTTTTGGCTAAAATTGACCTGAATTGCTCCTAACTCACCATCGTTACCACGAACTATTTGATTCTACACCATTTATTCTGCACGTGTTTTGGAATATAGTTAGAACATTCCAAAATCCCTTCTTATCCTCATTTTTTTTTCTTAATTTCCCTTTGATGTTCAATTTTACATGTTGGAAGAATTTTCCAAGGGGAATTGTAGGGAAAATGTTCTGCCGGATTGAATTTTCCGTGAAGGAGAAGGAGCAGTTTATGGGGAGGGAGAATGCGCCTGACCCCAATGGCTTCATTTCTGTTATACGCAGCAGAACAAAACAGATAATTGTTCTATTCGAAACCGAGCTAAATCCTAATCTTGTAAAAAACAAACAAGCTAATTCCCAATTCGTTACAAAGTAAGTTAGCCGTACAAAGAGGGTCTAAAGCCCTTTTTAACCCCGCCCCCTCTTCACTCTTCTCATCGCCAATTTTTTTCCAGAAGGATAGGCATTTCGCACATTCTTTGAAAAACTTACTTTTTTTCCTTTTTCAGTGATAAATGAGTTTTTTTTTCAAGTTTGTTTCATAGTCCTTCAATTAGAACTTACTTGTTTTTGAGATTCTTTCTTCGCTGTTTACAGCCTTTAAGTCTTTCGACCCGTATTTCCCAACTTGAGCTTAAAACACAATTTCGGGAATTTGCTCAAGACATGCTCTCCACTCCAGGTGAATAAGCGAAGTTTCCTCTTTAGAAGCTGTCGCCCCTTTAAGATGAGGAGGTGTATTCTTCATCTGTAAAATAAACTCATTATTTTTAATTTCAGAGTATAATAGTGACCACAACTGTAGAGTCCGGCTGTATTCTATAGGGGCATTTATAATTTCCTCATTTAAAAAATCTACAATTTATTTATTTGCAGTTACTTTCTTCTCCATTCTACAGCATATGTTCTTTAATAAATGAATATCAGTTCTGTATTGTTTATAAATAAAAAAAACAAGTTTTTTTAACTGAAAGTAAGGAGCGACATTAAAACTTAAAACGAACAGAAATTATTCCGTATATGAAAGGGGCTGTCCCCTCCTCAACGCTTCGCTCTTTACGCTAAAGTTTTTATTATTTACAAAAAATAGAATTGTGAGAAAGTCAAACTTTAGTGTAAAGAGCAAGGCGTTGAGGAGGGGACAGCCTCTTTCATATACGGAATAATTTCTGTTCGTTTTAAGTTTTAATGTCGCTCCTTACTTTCAGTTAAAAAAACTTGTTTTTTTTTGTAATTTTTGAACGTTTTTGAATAAATGCAGGTATTGATATTGGCTCACATTACATGAATAATTAAAACAAAATTTTCATATTAATTTACTTTTATTTGGTTAAATGGCTTTCTCGAAACTTGTTTCATTTTATTTACGAACGTTTTTATTAGTAATAAATATACGTAAGTCAAAACACTACTGAAATAATCCAACTCTAGTATTTCAAAGAAATAAATTCAAAATGAACTTTGAAAAATCAAGATAATGTAACTGCGACAATTTAAACTAAAACAAAACCGTACTGAAATAATCCAACTCTTGCATTTCAATAAACAAACTGCAATGAACGTTAATAAGAAAGAGAATTTAGATTCGACATGGTAAACTACACAAAACACTACCGAAATAATCCAACTCTTGCATTTCAATGAAAGAAATCCACAATGAACTTTGAAAATCAAGAGAATGTAACTGTGACAAGGTAAACCACGACAAAACACTACTGAAATAATCCAACTCTTGCATTTCAATGAAAGAAATTCAAAATGAACTTTCAAAAATCAAGAAAATGTAACTGTGACAAGGTAAACCACATCATAACACTACTGAAATATTCCAACTCTTGCATTTCAACGAAAAAAATTCAAAATGAACTTTTAAAAAATACCAGAATGTAGCTGCGACATAGTAAAACATGACAAAACACTACTGAAATATTCCAAATCTTGCATTTCAAAGAAAGAAATCAACAAGTACATTTTAAAAATCTATATACTGAAAGTGTAACAATTTAAACCTTAACTATACACTATTGAAATAATCAAACTCGTGCATTTAAATTAAATAAATTCAAATAAACTTTGAAAAATCAAGAAAATGTATCATTTATAAGGGAAACCACAATAAAACACTACTGAAATATTCCAACTCTTGCTTTCCATGAAAGAAATCCAAAATGAACTTTGAAAAATCAAGAGAATGTTACTCTGACAAGGTAAACCACAACAGAACACTACTGAAATATTCAAGCTCTTGCATTTCAATGAGTGAATTTCAATATGAACTTTGAAAAACCAAGAAAATGTAACTGAAACAAGGTAAACTATAACGAAAAACTACTGAAATAATCCATCTCTTGAATATCAATGAAAGAAATACACAATGAACTTTGAAAAGTTAAGAGAATGTAACTTTGACAAGGTAAATCATGACAAAACACTACTGAAATATTCCAACTCTTGCATTTCAATGAAAGAAATCCACAATGAACTTTGAAAATCAAAAAATGTAACTGTGACAAGGTAAACAACGACAAAACACTACTGAAATAATCCAACTCTTGCATTTCAATGAAAGAAATCCAAAATGAACTTTGAAAAATCAAGAGAATGTAACTGCGACAAGGTAAACCATGACAAAACACTAATGTTGTGAGGTGGAGTCTAAAGTTGGGGGGTGGGGCCCTTTTGTGCCCAAAAATGCAAAAATTTAAAAATATTAAAAATTGGGGGCTCTGGGGCCTGTGGGGCTCCGGAGGCCCTTTGGGGGGCCCAGGGGGCCCTTTGGGAGCCCCGGGAGACCTTTGGGGGCCGGGGGCTTCCCTTGGGGTTGGAGTAGGGGGATCGAAGCCCTTTGGGGTTGGGGTAGGGGACCTCACGACACTGTTCAAATGGAACTTGTGTATTAAAACGACCACAGAGTTTCACCCTTAAATCCTCTTCTAAAACATCTTCTAAAATCCTCTTTTAAAATGTCTCTAACTGTTTCACCGAAATAATTCCCTAAAATTTCTAAAACGGCTATGCCCGAATAATCCCTGGACGTAATTTCTGTGTGTTTCTTTCGTTTTTGGCTTTCCTGTGCTTTCTCATTTCACAATAATAAGAAAATTTTTCCCGCGTTAATATATTCATCTCTAAGATCAAAATATTCGCCTGGACACAATTCTCCTGGAAGAACTTAAAAGACATTAATAAACTTCACCCGGAGACAATTCTCCTTGGAAATACATCAAAGACATTAATAAACTTTGCCCGGAGACATTTCTCGGAAACGGGTTTTCCCTGGGGATTCCATGCCCATATATGGTGTGGGATCGGGACTGACATCACAGGTGTTCTCCCTAGGGACTCTATGCCCATATTTGGTGTTCTGACAGTATTCAATAAGGCCTTTCTACTTAAAAGCTCATCAGTTAGTTCAAAATTTTACTGTAATTTTAATATTTATTTTCAATATTAAGTACAAAAGAAAACATTTGTAATATAGTTCGTTTTCAGTAAAGCGCCAATGACGCAGTAGGTTTCAGGTTCCTGCAGTGAGACGATACCCAAACTCTTGTTTGTAGTTATTTTTATTCGATTCAAACTTGATTTGCATGATCAATTTAAGTTTCACTCCTTTTAAGATTTATTTATTCATTTACATTAATATATATTGTATATTTTGTTCGCATTGATTGTTTATTTAATTTTTGTTCGTTTTAAGTTTCATTTATACTTTAATAGCAAAATATTTATTTTTGTTTTAAGCTAGATTTTCATATTCAATCTAAGCATTACTCGCTTTAAGATCTATTTATAACATTTATATTATTACTTGTTGTATGTTTTTTGCTATGATTGTTTATTTAATTTCTGTTTGTTTTGGGATTCATTTATTCTTTAATAGTAATTTCTGGTCGTTTTTATTTTTAATTTTAAAATGTATTTTTATCTACTTATCTTAATTTTAAAATTTCCATTACTTTTCTTTGAAAAACTTATTTTTCGGAAGTTTTTTTAATTAATTTTGTTTCGTTTTTGATTGTAAAAAGTTTCAAGTTTTTATAGCAGGGGAGGGGATGCTTACTTTCCTAATATTCTTGACTTTAAAAAACAAATGTATAACTTTAAATTCAAATTAAATGAGGATATTTTCAAAGTCTATACGATTACCTCTTTGATAAAAATCTTATATATTAACAATAGACCGGTTGCATATCTTGTGGACAGCGATTGACAACAATGAATGGATTGAAAAAATAGCTCAAATAAGGGGGTTTAGACCATTTCACTTGCTGACACAAAGTGATCACGGCTGTTTGGAATTGACCTTAATAGGATTTTGTGTCTCAAAACAATTTTGCATTTATCACAGAGTATGTATTTTAACATTATAAATGGATAATTATAATAGATTTCCTATGTGTTCTTCCCATACAAAACCCCTTCCCATAAGTTATAAACCCCCCTTAATAAGTTATGTCACAGGGCATAAATTACATCGGCTACCCCTGGACCCTTGTGGGCTGTGTCGACACCGTAGTTATTGTTATCAGAACTTTGAACTATTTTAGCGAAATGTCTATCTCAAAATTTTTATCTGATGCATTGAGGGCGTGGAGAAGGGAGAGGGGCTAGTTGCCCTTCAATCTCTTTTGACTCTTAAAAAATGAACAAGAACTTTCAATTTCCACTCATACGAGCCCTCTCTAAAGTTTATACGAGCATCCTTCCATTAGAAAAAATATGAAGGATTTGGAGAATCCTTAAATTACATCCCTTGCCCTATGGGCTTTGGGGGAGTTGTAATCCTCAAAGACCTTATTTCCAGAACTTAAAACTACGTTTAACAAAATGGCTGTCTTAAAATTTTGATTAGATTTGTTTGGAGAAAAAGTGCCCGTGAACGGGGGGTTAGTTGCCCTAAAATAACTTTTAACTATTACAAAGTACACTAGCCCTCGGAATTTCCAATTGAATGGGCCTTTTTTGAAGTTTCTACGACAATATCGCGAGAGAATGGAAAGAATATGGATGCTGTAGATAAGGCTACTTTAACAGATTAAATAAAAAAAACAAGTTTTTTAAACTGAAAGTAGGGAGTAACATTAAAACTTAAAACGAACAAAAATTATTCTGTATATGAAAGGGGCTGTCCTCTCCTCAACGCCTTGCTCTTTACGCTAAAGTTTGACTTTCTCACAACTCCATTTTTTTAAACAAAAAAAAAACTTTAGCGTAAAGAGCAAGGCGTTGAGGAGGGGACAGCCCCTTTCATATACGGAATAATTTCTGTTCGTTTTAAGTTTTAATGTTGCTCCTTACTTTCAGTTTAAAAAATTTGTTTTTTTTATTTAATTTCTGATCGTTTTTTAGTTAATGCAACTTTTATTTTGGCTCACCGTCATTGAATAAGTAAACAAAATTGGCATTAAAATGTTACTTTTCTTTTGCTAAATGGATGTCTCTAAATTTGGTTATGACGTAATTAACAAATTAACTTACTTAACTAACTTCTATATTCGTATATTTTTCTTCTAGCAAAAAATACAAAGTTGGAGATTTTTGCAGATATGAGCTTGAAACCAATATAATAGGATTTCTGATACGCTGAATCTGACGGTGTGATTTTCATTAAAATTTTTTCACTTGTAGGGGATGTTTCCCCCCTCTTTAAAAATCGGGTAAATTTTCTCAGGCTCGTAGCCTTTGATGAGTAATACTAAACTTAATAAAATTTATATATTGAGAATCAGCATTATAAACCCATTCTTTTGATACATTTATTGACATCAAAGTTCCGTTTTTAAAAGTTTAGATCACTATTGAGCCGTATCGCTTGTTTTTTTATTGTTTTTTTTATTACGTATATGTTATTACGTATATGAGGGGGTTCTCCCCTTAGTAAATACCTCGCTCTTTACTTTAAAAGTTAAAAACAGATTTTATTCACAAACCTCTGAATCACAAAGGTCGTTTAGTTAGAATAGATAGCTCTTTTGAAAACACTAAAAAAAACTGTAGCGTAAAGAGCGAGGTATTAACTTGGGGGAGAACCCCCTCATATACGTTATAATTTCTGTTCGTTTTAAGTTCTAATGTTGCTTCTTATTTTCAGTTGAAAAAAACTTGTTTTTTTTTAATTTAATTTCTGATCGTTTTTTAAATAGTGCTTGGAAATCCGGCACCCCCCTCCTAGAAATGTCCCCTAAGCGCAAGAAACTACCTCCACGGATTGATTCTACCGAGTAATCCCCTCCTCCAGCCCCATCCTCCAGAAAAAAAATCCTTCCTGAAAATGTCTGTATACTTCCCAATAACCAATAAATAATGCTGGAAAGTCCGGCGGCCTCTTCATGGCAATTTATCTGCCCCCATTAAAATTTCCTTCTTGGACAGATCCTCCACCATACCCCCCGACCCCCCTCCCCTCACTACCAGAAAAAAAACCCGCCTGAAAACGTCTGGATACTTCCCAATAACCAATACGATATTTTAAAATTGGGTAAAGTTCATAACTTTTAGCCCTCCCCCCGGGGACTTCGGGGGATTAAGTCATCCTAAAAGACAAATTTATTATATTTTCGACCATGCTGAACTAAATGGCTATCTCAAAATTTTGATCGGATGACTTTGGGGAAAAAATGAGCGTGAGAGGGGGCTAGCTGCTCTCAAATATTTTTGATAACTTAAAAAGAGCACTTGAACTTTTAATTTCCGTTCCAATGAGTCCTCCCCCGATCTTCTAGGACCACTGGGTCGATACGATCACCACTGGGGAAAAAAAAAACAAAAAAACCAAAAAACACATAAACACGCATCCGTGATCTTTCTTCTGGCAAACAATGCAAAATTCCACATTTTTGTAGATAGGAGCTTGATACGCTGAATATGATGGTGTGATTTTCATTAAGGTTCTATAATTTTAGGGGGTGTTTCCGCCTATTTTGAAAATCAGCCAAATTTTCTCAGGCGCGTAACTGTTGATTCGCAGTACTAAACTTGATGAACGTTAAATATTTGAAATCAGCATTGTTATTAAAAACCCGTTTTCTAGAGTTTCTGTAACAATTGAGCCAGCTCGCTCCTTACTTACAGTTCGTTACCATTAACTGTTTGATAATGGATTTAATCTGTTTAAAAATGTTGAATATATAATTAATGGTAAAACAATTGAATCTATTTATTATGTTGGTATATCGACAACCGTTAAAAGTCTATTAGAATTTTCTGATGATTATTCGAGAAGCGCAGCAACAAATATGCTTTGGTATAAAGATAAAACGCAAACAAATGATTCATTTACAGAAAAATGTGAGTTTGTAAGTACTTCTACAACTCAAAAATCAGGTGAAAGTCAAACAATTAAAACAAACAAAAATGATAAACTTAATAGCGGTTTATTTAAAGGATATAATAAAACAAAAGAAAGTCATGTAGTTAGTATACATTTACCACTGTCAAGAATATTTGGATTTTGTCAAGACATTAATCGTGTATTTAGAGGTGTTACACATAAAATTGTGTTGAAAAAGAACAGTAACAATAATATGATTATAATATAGGCTCCTCAAACTTTAAAGGAGACTTAATGTATTGATCTTGTATTCTAACAGTATTAAATCCTTGCTTTTTCATTAGAAATGAGTTAGAAGGTAAATTAGTTAAAAAGAGTTCATTTGAATTAAGATGGGAAGCTTTTAATACTTATAAAAGTGATAATAGAAATGACAAAGAATTGACATGGAGAGTCGTCAGTGGAAGATGCGATACAACTAAAATTGTTGTAGCATTACAGAAAACAGAAAAAAATTGCAATGTTTTACAACATAATATGGTTTTTGATCATATGAATATTGAAAAAATTGAAGTGAGAGTGAATGGCTATAAATATCCACAAGAAGAATTAAAATATGATTTTAGTAAGGATAATGAAGATTATTCTAATGCTTATCAAAGATTTTTACATTTAGGATACAAACATAGATACGTTGATAGTAGAACTATTGTCAGATATAATGACTTTAAAACATTACATTCTTTATTTTTTTTTTACGTTTCAAAAACGAACCTAATATTTATGCACATTTATCAACTGTTGATACATATATTAAACTTTGTTAGATCAAGAGCCGGCTGATTCATACAACATTTACTGAGTTATATTTTCAGACGGAAAAGCAAACATTGATTTCTTTGATAATAAATTATATTTTAACATATAAATTATTTATGATTAATAGAAGTTTTTTGATAAAATAATGTAAAAATAAATGCGTAAAATTTAAATAGAAATTAAAGTGGAAAATTAATAAACTTAAAACGTTAATAAAGAAGACTTAGACATTGTAATATAATATAAAATTAAAGCATTGATATAAATTGGAAATAAATATTTTAATAAACTTGTTGTTATTATTAATTTTGAGGGTAATATAGTTGATATCATTGCACCAAAATGATTTGATTCTAAATCAGCTTATTTTGAAAAGAAATTTAAAAAAATAGAAAAAGAGAAAGGTATGATTTTAAAGGTTATTGAAAGAAAGGGGAAAGATAATAATAATTATCTAGATATTGATATTGAACTTAATTAGTAGTATATTGAACTATCTAATAAATATTATATTATTACACTTTATCATTAGTATAAGAAGAATGGGACATTTTTTCAAATTATTTTCAAAAAAATTCAAATTTTTTCAAACATTTTTTCCAATTTTCCCGAGGTGAAATTGTGTCATAGCAGATAATGCGTACGGTAGTTTGATTTCGACAAAGAAATTACTTAAAATTCAAGCTAATAGTTAACAGAAATCAAGTGATGTAACACCAGGTAGTATTCGAATTCTCTGATTGGTTGATAAAGAGGGGTGTGATGTTGTACTCGTTGCGTTCTATCCCTCTGATTGGCCTACAAATCGTCGTGTAATCTTGTCATGGGAGAAATAGTACCCCCCCCTCAACTACAAATGTGTTCTTGAATTTTAAACAGCGTAAACTTGAGTGAGTGGCGCATAATTTGCAAGTATCAAAATTCCTCCCCCATAGGAAACGCTTTTGAATTAATGCAACTTTCCTTTTGACCCACCATACATAAATAGCGAAAACGAAATTCTCATATTAATAATGCATATTTAATTTGCAGAGCGCTTTTGAAAGTGCTAAAAAACTATTTAGCGTAAAGTGCAAGGTATTGACTACGGGGTGAACCCCCTTATATTATTAATAATTTATGTTCGTTTTAAGTTTTAATATTTTTCCTTGCTTTCAGTTTGAAAAACTGTTTTTTTTTTAATTATCTGATCATTTTTTAAATAATTATGGGACAACCAAAGACACCTTCACACACATATCCCTTCTCCACCTGACAAATCCTCCATGGACGGATCCGCCCCCGTCGCGCTCGTCTCCAGCCCTTCCCCTCCTCCACAAGAAAAAAATAAATACTGACACGTCTGATGAATAAACAAACGAAAAAAAACGTGTTTTAGAGCCTTTAATACAGTATAAACTTGAGGGAGCGGCGCATAAAACAAATATACCAAAATTCCTTCACTCTACGGACATTAAAAAATAAATCTCAAATAAAATTGTCATGTTTGGAAAGCCTTATTTTCTGGAGGGGTATCAGAAGGGGGGGATCTACCGCGGAGGTGTATTTTCCGGGGGGGAATACACCTTCGACCACCGGTCCAGAGAGGGTAAGAACTCCGGATGGCTTGCGTTGGAGTGCCAAACAAGCTTAGAATGTACTATTTTTTGGCGAAAATTTCAAAATTTACAGTGTTGATGATAGATTGGTGACAAATAACATTTACTATTATACACAAGATGGGTAAACAAAGGAACATGTTGGGGTGTACTCTTCTCCTCCAGATATTTCTTCTTTTTTTTTGAAGTCGTACAAGAGAAAAATTAACAAGAGATATAATTAACTATAGAGACAAAATCATTTTAAAAATTAAAATTAACACAACAAACCGTTTATTCCAAATGTCCGTTATAGCACCATCCCATATGATTTTACTTAAACTTTTCAAGTACAGTGGCAGATTAAGGGGGCACCCCCCTCCCTAACGTAGTTTATCGTAGTTTAATTTACTTAATTAACGCAAGATTGCTTTAACTAAACTTGTTCGGCAATTTTGGGGGGGGGGCCTCGAACCCACGTATTTTTCGCCATTTGAGAAAAAATTGGATCATATAAAATAAAGGCTGGTCATGCCTCTATTTTATCATTAATTTGAATGAAAGTGATTTTATATGTATTGGTGGACGAAAATAAATGACGTAAAATCAATGCAAGACGATCGGTCTCAGGCAACAGGAAAAAGACGAAAAATAATGACGAAATTGCCCAAATTATCCCCCCCCCTCAAAAAGAGAAAACACATAGCACCTTTAGCAGGGCCAAAATAAATTTGCGACTAAAAAAGTTGTTATTCTCTCTACTTGTTTCAAACTTCACACCGTAAAAAAACTCTGTCGAAATTCACATTTTTTTTTCTCCTTGTTTTTCAATCCAAAGATTAATTTTCCTTAAAAATAAATTTGTACTACTATCGTTTTGAACTTTTTTTTATACTAAATATATATTGATCTTGGACGGGTATAGTAGAATATCACTAAACTCATAAGAAAAGAGATCCTCAAGAACCAATATTGGTACGCAGGACGTCAAACCGTTTCAGTTGCTGGTTTTTTCTTACATGGGGACAAAGAGCAAGCCTGTGACCAAACCTGCCGGATGGCCAAACCATCGCGGCAGGGATAGATCCCTGAGCCCCGTATTGTCAACCAGACAGTCAATCTAATATGCTACAACAGGATCACAAAAAAAGATTTATGCAAATTGCTGAGTATATACGGCAAAAAAGGATTATTGACTTAGATGCATTATTATCTAACACAAGCTTTTCCGTATTAGATACAGAGATAAATTGTTAGGTTTGGTCAAATGTCAATTTCCTATATGACTTTATATCAATATTGTAAACTTAGCGTATTAGCAGGAATTCCTCTACCGTGATAGATTACAAGTAAAGGTGACCCTATTGACCCCACGCCTCAACCCTGCAGCCATCTATAACTTTTTTTTTAAATAGTTTATGGATGGTTATGTGTGTTGATCGATTTATTTGATGGTTTTATGGATTTTGTTAGTGAGAATAGAAAAACAGGAACTTTGTCACATCTATGTCTGTTTTCATGGATGGTTATTTGTGTTGGTCAATTTATTTGATGGTTTTATGGATTTTGTCAGTGAGAATGGAAAAACAGGAACTTTGTCACTTTCATGGACTATAGAGTCATTAGGGAGAACACGTGGTTAATGGGGTCAATGTTATTGTTGTTGTTTTGAGCTCGCAATAGAGTCATAAGGGTGAACACATGTTTAATTGGGTCAATGGTCTTGTTATTGTTTTGTGCAAGCGATAGAGTCATGATGGAGAAAACGTGGTTAATGTGGTCAATTTTATTGTTGTTGCTTTGAGCATGCGATAGAGTCATTAGGGAGAACACGTTGTTAATGGGGTCAGTGTTGTTATTGTTGTTTTGAGCACGCTCTCAGTGCACGACGAGGTCAATATTGTTTTTGTGGTTTTTGGCACTCTATAGAGTATTTAGGAAGAACACATGGTTAATGGGGTCAGTGGTATTATTGTTGTTGTGGTCAAACGATAGAGTCATTTTTGATTCAATGTGGATAATGGTTTCTATTTTGTTGTTGTTTTTTTTTACACGCTAGAGAGTGATTAGTGAGAACACGTGGTTAATGGGGTCAATGTTGTTGTTGTTGTTTTTGGCACACTCTCAGCAAATGCTAAGGTCAATGTTGTTGTTGTTTCCGGGCAAAGTTAATGACACTTCCTTCCTGTTGTTGTTCGAGGCAAATGATATGAGTTTCCGGGAAACAGTATTTGTTGTTGTCGCTCAAGGCAAATGTCTCTGTGGTCGTTATAATACACAAGTTCCATTTGAACAGTGTTGTGAAGTCCTCTACCCCAACCCCAAAGGGTTTCAATCCCCCTACCCCAACCCCGAAGGAATCCCCAGGTCCTCAAAGGTCCATCAGGCTCCCAAAGGGCCACCCGGCCCTCAAGGGTCCCCCAGACCCCCCCCCCCGGGCCCCAAAGGGCCCCTCCCCTCTTTGGCCCCCGAAAGGGCCCCTCTCCCTCCATCCCCCTCCTCACCTTCCCCTCCCCCTCCCCTACTCCCCCCTCCTCCCCCTCCCCTCCTCCCCCTCCCCCTACCCCACCCTTACTCCCCTTCCCTCCCCCATTTTTTAATATTTTTTTTGTGCGTTGAGACACAGAACGACCCCCTCCCCCGGCCCCCCCCCCCCCTCCCAAAGGGCCCTGGCACCCCAAAGGCCTGATTTTTCAAAGTTCATTTTGAATTTCTTTCGTTGAAAAGCAAGAGCTGGAATCTTTCACTTTTGTTTGGTTGTGGTTTACCATATCAAAGTAAAATTTTCTTGATTTATTAAAGTTCATTTCGAATTTCTTTCATTAAAATACAAGAGTTGTATTATTTCAGTATTGTTTTGATGTGGTTTTACTTATCACAGTTACATTTTTTTGATTTATAAAAGTTTATTTTGAATTTCTTTTATTGAAATGCATGAGTTGGAATATTTCAGTAGTGTTTTGTTGTGGTTTACCTTATCACAGTTACATTCTCTTGATTTTTCAAAGTTCATTTTGAATTTCTTTTATTGAAATGCAAGAGTTGGAATATTTCAGTATTGTTTGGTCATGGTTTACCTTGTTAGAGTTACATTTCTTGATTTATCAAAGTTCAGTTTGAATTTCTATTGTTGAACTGCAAGAGCTGGAATATTTCAGTAGCATTTTGTCATGGTTTACCTTGTTAGAGTTACATTTTCTTGATTTTTCAAAGTTCATTTTGAATTTCTTTTATTGAAATGCAAGAGTTGGAATATTTCAGTAATGTTTTGTTGTTGTTTTACCATGTAACAGTTACATTCTCTTGATTTTTCAAAGCTCATTTGAATTTCTTTCATTGAAATGCAAGAGTTGGAATATTTCAGTAGTGTTTTGTTGTGGTTTACCTTGTCACAGTTACATTTTCTTTATTTTTCAAAGTTCATTTTGGATTTCTTTAATTGAAATGCAAGAGCGGGAAGATTTATGGAGTTTTTTTTGGTTGTTTACCTTGTTACATTAATTTTCTAATGATTTTCAAAGCTTTTCTTTGACTTTATCACGTTGAAATAAAAGTGTTTAAATATGTCAGCAGCTTTATGTCGTGGTCTACAATGTTAGGCTTACATTCTCATGATTTTTCAAAGTTCATTTTGACTTTCTTATGTTGAAAAGCAAGAGTTTGAATATTTCAGTAGCGTTTTGTTATGGTTTACCCTATAACAGTTACATTTTATTGATTTATCATAATACATCTTGGATTTCTTATGTTGAAAAGCAAGAGTTGGAATATTTCAGTCGAGTTTTGTAGTGGTTTACCTTGTTAGAGTTACATTTTCAAGATTTTTAAAAGTTTATTTTTGATTTCTTTCATTGAAATGAAAGAGTTGGATTATTTAAGTAATATTTCGTCTTGGTTTACCTTGTCACTGTTACATTATCTTGATTTTAAAAAGTTCATTTAGGTTTTCTTTCATTGAAGTGCAAGAGTTGGAATATTTCAGTAGTGTTTTGTCATGGTTTACCTTGTCACAGTTAAATTTTCGTAATTTTTAAAAGTTCAGTTTTTATTTCTTCCATCGAAATGCAAGATTGGGATTATTTCAGTAGTGTTTATTCGTGGTTTACCATGTAACAGTTACATTCACTTGATTTTTCAAAGTTCGTTTTGAATTTCTTTAATTAAAATGCAAGAGTTGGAATATTGCAGTTGTGTTTTGGTAGGGTTTACCTTATCACAGTTACATTCTCTTGATTTTCATAGTTCATTTTGACTTTATTTTATTGAAATGCAAGAGTTGGAATATTTCAGTAGTGTTTTGTTATGGTTTACCCTATCACAGTTACATTTTCTGGATTTATCAAAGTTCATTTTGTATTTCTTTTGTTTAAATACAAGAGTTGGAATATTTTACTAGCGTTTTGTCGTGGTTTACCTTGTCAGAGTTACATTTTCTCGACTTTTCAAAGTTCATTTTGAATTTCTTTTGTTGAAATGAAAGAGTTGGATTATTTCAGTAGTGTTTGATCATGGTTTACATTGTTAGAGTTACGTTTTCTGGATTTTTCAAATTTCAGTTTGGATTTATTTCGTTGAAATGCGAAAGTGGGAATATTCCAGTAGTGTTTTGTTGTTGGTTTAACATATAACAGTTACATTCCCTTGATTTTTCAAAGCTCATTTGAATTTATTTCATTGAAATGCAAGAGTTGGAATATTTCAGTAGTGTTTTGTTGTGGTTTACCTTGTCACAGTTACATTTTCTCGATTTTTCAAAGTTCATTTTGGATTTCCTTTATTGAAATGCAAGAGTTGGAATATTTCAGTAGTGTTTCGTCGTGGTTTACCATGTCACAGTTATATTCTCTTGATTTTTTCAAAGTTCATTTTGGATTTATTTCGTTGAAATGCAAGAGTTGGATTATTTCAGTAGCGCTGGGTTATGTTTGTCGATGTAAAAGTTACGTTTTCTAGATTTTTCAGAGATCCGTTTCATTTTAATTCATTGAAATGCATGAGTTGGGTTATGTCGGTAGTGTTTTGTTATGGTTTAACATGTCATACTGACATTCTCTTGATTTTTCAAAGTTCATTTTGAATTTCATTCATTGAAATAAAAGAGCTGGAATATTTCAGTAGTGTCTTGTTGTGGTATACAATGTCACACTTACATTCTCTTGATTTTTAACTTTATTTTGGATTTCTTTCGTTGAAATGAAAGGTTTGGAATATTTAAGTAGTGTTATGTTATGGTTTACCTTTTAAATGATAAAGTATCTTTATTTTTAAAATTTAATTTAGGATTTTCTTTCATTGAAATGCAAGAGTTGGAATATAGCAGTTGTGTTTTGTCAGGGTTTACCTTATCACAGTTACATTCTCTTGATTTTTCAAAGTTCATTTTGGATTTCTTTCATTGAAATGCAAGATTTTGAATATTTCAGTAGTGTTTTATGGTGGTTTACCATATCGCAGTTACATTCCCTTGATTTTTCAAAGTTCATTTTGACTTTCTTTCATTGAAATGCAAGAGTTGGAATATTGCAGTTGTGTTTTGGTAGGGTTTTCCTTATCACACTTATATTCTCTTGATTTTCATAGTTCATTTTGACTTTATTATGTTGAAAAGCAAGAGTTGGAATATTTCAGTAGTGTTTTGTTATGGTTTACCCTATCACAGTTACATTTTCTTTATTTATCAAAGTTCATTTTGAATTTCTTTTATTGAAATGCAAGAGTTGGAATATTTCAGTAGTGTTTTGTCGTGGTTTACCTTGTCACAGTTACATTTTCATGATTTTTCAAAGTTCATTTTGAATTTTTTTCATTGAAATACAAGAGTGTGAATTTTTCACTATTATTTTGTTGTGGTTTACCTTGTCACCGTTACATTCTCATGATTTTTCAAAGTTCATTTTGAATTTCTTTTATTGAAATGCAAGAGTTGTAATATTTCAGTAGTGTTTTGTTGTGGTTTACCTTGTCACAGTTACATTTTATTGATTTTTCAAAGTTCATTTGAATTTCTTTCGTTGAATTGCAAGTTTTGGAATATTTCAGTAGTGTATTGTTGTGGGTTACCTTGTCACAGTTACATTTTCATGATCTTTCAAAGCTCATTTTGAATTTCTTTGATTGACATGAAAGAGTTGGAATATTTCAGTAGTGTTTCGTCGTGGTTTACCTTGTCACAGTTACATTCTCTTGATTTTTCAAAGTTCATTTTGGATTTATCACGTTGAAATGCAAGAGTTGGAATATTGCAGTAGTGTTTTGTCATGGTTTATCTTGTCACAGTTACATTTTCTTGATTTTTCAAAATTCATTTGAATTTCTTATGTTGAAAAGCAAGAGTTGGAATATTTCAGTAGTGTTTTGTTATGGTTTACCTTATCACAGTTACATTTTCTTTATTTATCAAAGTTCATTTTGAATTTCTTTTATTGAAATGCAAGAGTTGGAATATTTCAGTAGTGTTTTGTCGTGGTTTACCTTGT
>NC_142794.1:3840825-3866696 GCF_049724085.1 Artemia sp. Qi Xiang Cuo | reverse complement strand
ACAGTGTTTTCAAATGGTGAATCACATTCGGTAACTGCCAAATAAAAATCACATGGTTTATAGTCATAGTAGACAGTGTCGTCACAGCGATGACGTAGAAACCAGATTGTCTTGTTACCCCAACAGTTGAATCGTAGACCAGATTCTTCTTCCCCGAATATTTTAAATCCACGACGATACCAATCTCGTAGAAATAAACTAAAATCACGTTTAGGATTCTTTCCAATCATAGCGGGGTAAGTATTCTCCCACTGATCACATTTATCATTGTGACAATTGGAGCACAGGTGCCCTCTAGGGTGAGAATCACACACCTCCTCAAGACATGACTTACATCCTTTAATTTGTACCGCATAGCCTCTATGTAATTTACATGGATTACATAATTTGCACTTTTCACTATAGTCATCTATAACTGCACAATTCTCACATTGAGTCCAACTGCCAAGAGTGTACATGCACAATGGACATATATAGAACATTTCTCGATTTCCAATGTCAACTCACTCACAGCTAAAACGAAACTGATCGTCCTCGCTCGATAAATTCAACGAGAGGGAAATGGGGGAGAGAGGAGTAGCTCTGTGACGTTACCTCTTTCGAATGATGGGGGGAGCCATCTACATTGAATCTAATGGCAATATTTTCAAAAGTATATCCACAATATGATTCTGCCTTGTTCCAATTAATATATCAATAAATTGACTATAAGCATTTGAATCACATTTTAAAAGTTTCATACAATAGTCCAATGGGGGAGAATCACTCCTCATTATATTGTCAAGTGTTCCCCGACAAGAGAATATCCTGCGTTTAAGAGATAACTCGAGAAAATCATCATCCAAAATCAAATGTTTTTCCATAAACACTAGATTTGATCTAATTCTCTCTTTCTCAAATTTATTCATTTTTCAGTCCTTTCACTCCAACTGCTGACTCTAGACTGACCCTGATTCATTAGCCTAACCAGAAAAGAAAGAGAACATTTTCGATTTCGAAACAATTTTATTGAATAATTACAACAACAACAACAACATCAATAATACAGTGCATGTACAATTAGCGATACTGTTTATTGTCTTCAATATGTTTCACCAATGCACTTAAAGCACATTGAAGTCTATTCACGTTTGCTATATCAACTTTAGCGGCGAAACATAATTGATCCTCCATTTTAAATTTGCTCAAGGATATCACATATCTTACATATACCGCATCCCAGTCCAGACAAAGCCGTGATCCTTTCGTGATTTCCACCGATTTGCTTGGTGCTATTTTACCATTATCATAAACTCCACTACCAACTTCCAAGATTTTAGACAGTAAACTCATCTACATCAACACAAATATATATACAACAGAGTAAAGTCAAACTCTTCTTCTAACACCTTTGAATTCTATTAACAGAATCATAAAACTCTAGCAAAAATCCCTTCCTTATATTCACACCGCTGCTCATATGTAAACAAGCCCTCTGATTGACTGAGAAGGGAGATGTATCCGACTCGTTGATTGGCTGAGAAGGAAACACGTGATCTAACTGTTTCCTGTTCCAGGACACCTTGACATTCACCCCTAGCATGCACTTGTCCAAAAACAGCAATAATAAATAAATCCCTCAGACCTAAAGATTAAAGAAGCCTTAATGTTTCTTAATTCCCTCTTCGTGAATCAACAATTTCCTCGCCGATTATGTAAATCAATTTCTCAGGTTAAGCTAACCAAACAACAATGAAGCCATGTTTGTTTCATAATTCTCCCCTTCGTGAATCAATAATTTCCCCTAGCGATTATGTAAATCACAGATTAAAGAAGCCTTAATGTTTCTTAATTCTCCCCTTCGTGAATCAATAATGTCCCCCTCGATTACGCAATCAAGTTCTCGGAAATTCACTTCCCCCTCGATTACGCAATCAATTTCTCGGAAATTCACTTCCCCTTCGATTACGCAATCAAGTTCTCGGAAATTCACTTCCCCTTCGATTACGCAATCAATTTCTCGGAAATTCACTTCCCCCTCTAGTCCTAGATCAATAACATTGTTCCCGTTAGAATTCAATGCGCATGTGCAACCTTCGCCCCGGAGTCATTACACATAGAAACATCAAATAAATCGATCTTGGAAAAAGAGGTCATTGACCCCATTACGTAATCATTCTCACTAGGGAGGCTATGCCCTTATTTGGGATGCAAAAAAAGTTGTAGGTGGCAGCAGGGGTGCCACATGGGGCTGGTACCCCCTCCTCTACTGTCGGTACTGAAATGGGGGATAGAGCAGTGGTTATAAAGAGATATAGAGATCATTGCTGGAGATTGAGAATTTAAAAACTTCCATTGCTGTAGTTAAAAAAAATTAAAAAGTATATGATCACAATTTGAGCTGCATAAAAAATATTTTGAGTCATTGTTTGTTTTTGTTTGTTTCTATGGTGCGTATGACATGAAAATACAATTTTTAACGAGAAATGTCTGAAAAGTGCATGGGTGCTACGATCAGGATTGTTTGATTGACATTTGAAAAAAGGGATAAGAGATTCGCGAATTGGACTGTACGAACGATCTTATTTGAATAATAGGGAAAAAACAGAGCTAGATAGCATTTGCGAATTGGATTGTATGAAGGTGGTGAAAAAAGGGGTGGTCTTATGACTTGACCTAGCTGTACTTCTTCGATGTGTACTGTATAATACACAACTGGTGTTTGAACAGTGTTGTCAATTTAAAATAGAGTTTAACGTTATACTATACTAAAAAGTTGATACTAAGAGAGATGTAGATGGCAAGAAAAGAATTTTAATAACGGATAGCTTTACTTCTTCGATGTCTACTGTATAATACACAAGTGGTGTTTGAACAGTGTTGTCATTTTAAAATAGAGTTTAACGTTATACTATACTAAATAGTTGATACTAAGAGAGATGAAGATCGCAAAAAGAGAATTTCAATAACGGATAGCTTTACTCCTTCGATGTGCTCTGTATAATACACAAGTGGTGGGGTGATGGGAGCGGGGTGTCTTAGAGTACTTATAGTGCGTTACTGTGGGTCAAGTTGCTAGCGAAAAATCCGTGTAGGTGGCTTGAAATAAAAATTTTAACGAGAAATGGCTGAAAAGTGTTTAGGGGGAGATGGGTTGATTGCCAGTAGGATGTCTTAGCGTACTTAGTGTGTGATAGTGGGGGGCGAGTCGCTAGCGAAAAACCCGTGTGGATGACTTGAAAATAAAATTTTTAACGAAACATGGCTGAAAAGTGTTTTGGGGGAGATGGGTTGATTGGCAGAAAGATGTCTTAGCGTAGTTATAGCGTGATAGTGGGGGTCGAGTTGCTAGCGAAAAACCCGTGTGGATGACTTGAAATATAATTTTTAACAAGAAATAGCTGAAAAGTGTTTTGGGGGAGATGGGTTGATTGGCAGAAGGATGTCTTAGAGTAGTTATAGTGTGATAGTGGAGGGCGAGTAGATAGCGAAAAACCCGTGTGAATGACTTGAAATAATTTTTTTTTAACAAAAAATCTCTTAAAAAATATTTTTGGGGGGTGGGTTGATGGCAGAAGGATCTCTTAAGATAGTTATAGTGTGATAGTGGGGGGCATGACTTGAAATAAAACTTTTAACGAGAAATGGCTGAAAAGTGTTTTGGGGGAGATGGGTTGATTGGCAGAAGGATGTCTTTAGCTCACTTATAGCGTGATAGTGGGGGGCGAGTTGCTAGCAAAAAAAACGTGTGGATGACTTGAAATAAAAATTTTTACGATAAATGGCTAAAAAGGGTTTTGAGGGAGATAAGTTGAGGGACAGATGGAGTTACGAGCTTAGTTATAGCGTGATAGTGGCGGTCGAGTTGCTAGCGAAAAACCCGTGTGGATGACTTGAAATAAAATTTTTAACGAGAAATGGCTGAAAATTGTTTTGGGGGAGATGGGTTGATTGCAGAAGGATGTTTTATTGTACTTATAGTGTGATATTGGGGGGCGAGTCGCTAGTGAAAAACCCGTGTGGATGACATGAAAATAAAATTTTTAACGAGAAATGGCTGAAAAGTGTTTTGGGGGAGATGGGTTGGTTGGCAGAAGGATGTCTTAGCGCAGTTATAGTGTGATAGTGGGGGTCGAGTTGCTAGGGAAAAACCCATGTGGATGACTTGAAATAAAATTTTTAACGAGAAATGGCTGAAAATTGTTTTGGGGGAGACGGGTTGATTGCCAGAAGGATGTCTTAGCGTAGTTATAGTGTGAAAGTGGGGGGGGGGGCGAGTTGCGAGCAAAAAACCCGTGTGGATGACGTGAAAATAAATTTTGTAAAGACAAAAGGCTGAATAGGGTTTTGAAGGAGATGGGTTGATTGGCAGAAGGATGTATAATCTTAGTAATAGCGGGATAGTTGGGGGCGAGTCGTTAGCGAAAAACCCATATGGATGACTTGAAAATAAAATTTTTAACGAGAAATGTCTGAAAAGTGCTTTGGGGGAGATGGGTTGATTGGCAGAAGGATGTCTTAGCGTACTTATAGTGTGATAGGTGGGGGGGCGAGTTGCTAGCGAAAAACCCGTGTGGATGACTTAAAATAAAAATTTTTAACAACAAATCTCTGAAAAAATATTTTTGGGGGGAGGGGTTGATGGCAGAAAGAAATCTTAGCGTAGTTATAGTGTGATAGTGGGGGGTGAGTTGCTAGCGAGAAAACCCGTGTGGATGACTTGAAATAAAAAAAATTTAACAAGAAATCTCTGAAAAAATATTTTTGGGGGGATGGGGTGATGGGAGTGAGGTGTCTTAGATTACTTATAGTGCTGTACTGTGGGGCGAGTTGCTAGCGAAAAACCTGAGTGGATGACTTGAAGATAAATTTTTTTACGAGAAATGGATGAAAAGCGTTTTGGGGGAGATGGATTGATTGGCAGAAGGAAGTCTTAGCGTACTTAAAGTGTGATAGTAGGGGGCGAGTTTCTAGCGAAAAACCCGTGTGGATGACTTGAAATAAAATTTTTTAACAAGAAATCTCTGAAAAAATATTTTTGGGGGGATGGGTTGATGGATTATAGTGTGATAGGGGGGGACGAGTTGCTAGCCAAAAACCCCGTGTGGATGACTTGAAATAAAATTTTTTAAGAAGAAATCTCTGAAAAAATATTTTTTTTTGGGGGGGGGGGATGGGTTGATGGCAGAAGGATGTCTTAGCGTACTTATAGTGTGATAGTGGGGGGGGGCGAGTTGCTAGCGAAAAACCCTTGTGGATGACTTGGAATAAAAAATTTTAACAAGAAATCTCTGAAAAAATATTTTTGGGGGGATGGGGTGGTGGGAGTGGGGTGTCTTAGAGCACTTATAGTGCTGTACTGTGGGGCGAGTTGCTAGCGAAAAACCCGAATGGATGACTTGAAAATAAAATTTTTAACGAGAAATGGATGAAAAGTGTTTTTTTTGGGGGGGAGGGATGGGTTGATGGCAGAAGGATGTCTTAGAGTATTTATAGTGTGATAGTGGTGGGCGAGTTGTTATCAAAAAACCCGTGTGGATGAATTGAAACAGAAATTTTTAACAAGAAATCTCTGAAAAAATATTTTTTGGGGGATGGGGTGATGGCGGAAGAATGTCTTAGCGTAGTTATAGTGTGATACTGGGGGGCGAGTTGCTAGCGAAAAAACCCGTGTGGATGACCTGAAATAAAAAAATTTTTAACAAGAAATGGCTGAAAAGTGTTTTGAGGGAGATGGGTTGATTGGCAGAAGGATGTCCTAGCGTAGTTATAGTGTGATAGTGGGGGTCGAGTTGCTAGCGAAAAACCCGTGTGGATGACTTGAAATAAAAATTTTTAACAACAAATCTCTGAAAAAATATTTTTGGGGGGATGGGTTGATGGCAGAAGGATGTCTTAGCGTAGTTATATCGTGATAGGGGGGGGTGAGTTGCTAGCGAGAAAAACCTTGTGGATGAATTGAAATAATTTTTTTTTTTAACAAGAAATCTCTGAAAAATTATTTTGGGGGGAAGGGTTGATGGCAGAAGGATGTCTTAGCGTAGTTATAGTGTGATAGTGGGGGGGGGGCGAATTACTAGCCTAAAATCTGAGCTAATAAGGACTTTTGACCGTAAACTCTAGTTTTTTGTAAGAAAATTATGGAAAATACAATTCTCTGGTTCAAATGTGAAACTTAAGTCCAGTTATGGATCGAAAAATAAACTATTTCTGTAAAATCTGAGCTAATAAGGGTTTTTTGAGCGTGAACTCTAGTTTCTTGTAAGAAAATTATTGAAAATACAATTCTCTTGTTCAAATGTGAAACTTAAGTCCAATTTTGGAATCTCATAATGATGAGGACTGATGGTTCTAATTCAATATTTTTTTCATAAAAACAAACTATTTTTTTTAAACTTCGAAATGATTCAACTTTTTTTATTTTTACTTTTTTTTGTACGTATCTTAAAATGACAAAATATGTTTACGGCTCTAACAATTGTACTATATGATTGGTCAGAGACACGATGTGGCTTTCCCACTGGTATTTTATAATCGGTTATCAACACTACCTAGTCTATTGCATGTATTAAATCAGTATTTTTAGCATTATTGGAAATGTATGCATGCATTGTCATGACAGTAAGGAATTAAATTTATTTGGAATACCGAAAAAATTCAACTCTTATGTTGGTGGTTATGCGAGATTGAGATCTCCAGAGATGATTGCACTCAAAGAGTGCCAACATAAAAATAATCGTTGATGATAGAGGACAACTCCTTGCTACTGTTGCAGGTAACACATTACCTACTAATACATCCAATCGTCAGCTTTTGAGTATTAGCATTCAACGGAAGGTCAATAAAAGAAAGGCCTAATCTTCTACTAATATCGTAAACCATATCTTGTCTACGTGCAGAAACTGTTACCTGTGTAAAAATAATGTGATAATAGACAGTGAAATTGCCAGAAAAATAAAAAGGGCATTGTCAGAAAATATCACTATGGAATATAAAGATGAATCGATGAAAAACAAATCACCAGCAAACGTTACTGCCATTGGTCAAACAGTCAATGACCCAAATAATAACAAAGACAAAAAGCATATTGAGCCTTTTGATGGGACACCAGTAAAAATTGTGTATGACTCAAAATGGAATAATGATTATGCTACTGATTACGAACTAAGAGAAGACAATAGCTAAAATATCAAGAGAGAACATAGTGAACTATTTTATGGAACAGATTCAAAATTTTCAACGTTAATCATTGATACTAATAATGTATCATAATATTTTTTTGTATTAATATTCTACATAGCATTATTTCATTAAAAATATTACATTGTTATGTGTTCATTATTTTTAGAGTGACGAAATCTAGGTATTAGAATGAATAAATTCTTTATCAACATCCATTGTTTTATAAAAAAGTTTCTTGAACTGAAAGTAAGGAGCAACATCAAAACATAAACGAGCAGAAATAGAGGCTTTTTGCACAGGAGGGGTTCAGTTGTAATCAATAGGCTCATCAAAAGAATTTGCTTCTTATGCTGATTCCAAAGATATAGGATTCATTAACTTTAGTGTTGCCAATCAAAAGCTATGAGCTTGAGAAAATTGCCTGATTATTGAAAAATGGGGAAACATCCTCCAAAAGTCGAGGAATAAAATATTGGCTATGTTACACATCAAGGGATATAGTCTGCTAAATTAAAAGAGGGGTAAACATAAATTGGACTTCGAATTTATTCAATTTTTTTTTTACGTATCTTAAAATAACATAAAATTAAGTAAGTAACAATCGCTTCCTTGATTTTGCTTCCTGGACACAATACAGATATTTAATTCAAGAAATTATGAAAAATTGCAAGTATGTACTAAACTCTTTATTGTTTTCACCTATTTGATACACAATACGGAAATTTCATTCAAGAAATTATGAAGAAAATGTAAATAGGTAACAAACTCTTTCTTGAAGTCACCTCTTGTATACACAATGCAGAAATTTCATTCAAGAAACTATGAAAAAATTGCAAGTAAGTAACAATGTATCTGTGTGTGTGTGCAAGGTAGAGCAATTTCCTCACAAATTCCTCTATTTAATGCCCCCCTCCACCCCCACCGCAGTGGCCGCCCCCAAAAGCGGGTGGGCCGGGAAGCGCCGCGAGGCCCGCCGCAGTGGCCGGTGCGGAGGAACTCGCGGCGCTTCCCGGCCCGCCCACTTTCTTATAAAACAATGGATGTTGATAAAGAATTTATTCATTCTGATACCTAGATTTTGTCACTCTAAAAATAATGAACACATAACAATGTAATATTTTTAATGAAGTAATGCTATGTAGAATATTAATACAAAAATATATTATGATACATTATTAATATCAATGAATAACTTTGGATATTTTGAATCTGTTCCATAAAATAGTTCACCATGTTCTCTCTTGATATTATAGCTATTGTCTTCTCTTAGTTCGTAATCAGTAGAATAATCACTATTCCATTTTGAGTCATAGACAATTTTTACTTGTGTCTCATCAACAGGCTCAATATGCTTTTCGTCTTTGGTATTTTTTGGTTCATTCACTGTTTGATCAATGGCAGTAACGTTTGCTGGTGCTTTGTTTTTCATCGATTCATCTTTATATTCCATCGTGATATTTTCTGCCAATGCCCTTTTTATTTTTCTGGCAATTTCACTGTCTATTATCACATTATTTTTACACAGGTAACAGTTTCGGCACGTAGACAAGATATGGTTTACGATATTAGTAGACGAGTAGGCCTTTCTTTTATTGACCTTCCGTTGAATGCAAATACCCGAAAGCTGACGATTGGATGTATTAGTAGGTAATGTTACCTGCAACAGTAGCAAGGAGTTGTCCTCTTTCATCAACGATTATTTTTATTTTGGCATTCTCTTTGAGTGCAATCATCTCTGGAGATCTCAATCTCGCATAACCACCAACATAAGAGTTGAATTTCTTCGGTATTCCAAAGAAATTTGATTCCTTACTGACATGACAATGCATGCATACATTTCCAATAGTGCTACCACTTGTACTTGTTTCATAGTTTAAATACTTCTCCTTGTCTGCATTCAATGCTACAATAACCTTGTTATGTGAACACACATTATTAAAATAATCCATCTTCACTGTTTTTTTTTAAGATAAGACTTATGTGTTTATCGTTCTACTGTAGAAAAAATACTGATTTAATACATGCAATAGACTAGGTAGTGTCGATAACCGGTTATAGAATACCAGTGGGAAAGCCATATTGTGTCTCTGAGCAACCATAGAGTACAATTTTTAGAGCCGTAAGCATATTTTGTCATTTTAAGATACGTACAAATAAAATAAATAAAGTTGAATAATTTCGAAGTTTAAAAAAATAGTTTGTTTTTATGAAATAAATATTGAATTCGAACCATCAGTCCTCATCATTATGAGAATCCAAAACTGGACTTATGTTTCACATTTGAACTAGAGAATTGTATTTTCCATAATTTTCTTACAAGAATCTAGAGTTCACGGTCAAAAACCCTTATTAGCTCAGATTTTACGGAAATAGTTTTATTTTTCGATCCAAAAATAGACTTAAGTTTCAAATTTGAACCAGAGAATTGTATTTTCAATAAGTTTCTTACAAGAAACTAGAGTTTACGGCCAAAAACCCTTATTATCTCAGATTTTATAGAAATTGTTTATTTTTCGATCCATAACTGGACTTAAGTTTCACATTTGAACCAGAGAATTGTATTTTCCATAATTTTCTTACAAAAAACTAGAGTTTACGGTCAAAAACCCTTATTAGCTCAGATTTTACAGAAATAGTTTATTTTTAGAACCATAACTGGACTTAAGTTTCACATTTGAACCAGAGAATTGTATTTTCCATAATTTTCTTACAAAAAACTAGAGTTTACGCTCAAAAAACCCTTATTAGCTCAGATTTGACAGAAATAGGTTATTTTTAGTTCCATAACTGGACTTAAGTTTCACATTTGAACCAGAGAATTGTATTTTCCATAATTTTCTTACGAAAAACTAGAGTTTACGGTCAAAAACCCTTATTAGCTTAGATTTTATGGGAATACTTTTATTTTTCGATCCAAAATTGACCTAAGTTTCACATTTGAACCTGAGAATTGTATTATCCATAATTTTCTTACAAAAAACTAGAGTTTACGGTCAAAAACCCTTATTAACTCATATTTTACGGAAATAGTTTTATTTTTCGATCCAAAAATAGACTTAAGTTTCACATTTGAACCAGAAAATTGTATTTTTCATACTTTTCTCACAAAAAAACTAGAGTTTGCGCTCAAAAAACCCTTATTAGCTCAGATTTCACAGAAATAGTTTATTTTTCGATCCATAACTGGACTAAAGTTTCACATTTGAACCAGAGAATTGTATTTTTCATAAGTTTCTCTCAAAAAACTAGAGTTTACGGTCAAAACCCTTAGTAGCTCATATTTTACGGAAATAGTTTTATTTTTCGATCCAAAAATAGACTTAAGTTTCACATTTGAACTAGAGAATTGTATTTTCCATAATTTTCTTACAAAAAACTAGAGTTTACGGTCAAAAACTCTTATTAGCTCAGATTTTACAGAAATAGTTTATTTTTCGATCCATAACTGGACTTAAGTTTTATATTTGAACCAGAGAATTGTATTTTCCATAATTTTCTTACAAAAAACAAGAGTGTACGGTCAAAAACCCTTATTAGCTCAGATTTTAGGCTAGCAATTCGCCCCCCACCCACTATCACAGTATAACTACGCTAAGACATCCTTCTGCCATCAACCCATCCCCCCAAAAATATTGTCTCAGAGATTTCTTGTAAAAAAAAATTATTTTAAGTCATCCACACGGGTTTTTCGCTAGCAACTCGCCCCCCCCCCCACTAACACACTATAAGTACGCTAAGACATCCTTCTACCAATCAACCCATCTCCCCCAAAACGCTTTTCAGCCATTTCTCGTTAAAAATTCTATTTCAAGTCATCCACACGGGTTTTTCGCTAGTAACTCGCCCCCAACTATCACACTTTAAGTACGCTAAGACATCCTTCTGCCAATCAACCCATCTCCCCCCAAAACACTTTTCAGCCATTTCTCGTTAAAAATTTTATTTCAAGTCATCCACTCGGGTTTTTCGCTAGCAACTCGACCCCCCACTATCACACTATTATTACGCTAAGACATCCTTCTGCCAATCAACCCATCTCCCTCAAAACACTTTTCAGCCATTTCTCGTTAAAAATTTTATTTCAATTCATCCACACGGGTTTTTCGCTAGCAACTCGCCCCTAACTATCACGCTATAAGTACGCTAATACATCCTTCTGGCAATCAGCCCATCTCCCCCAAAACACTTTTCAGCCATTTCTTGTTAAAATTTTTATTTCAAGTCATCCAGACGGGTTTTTCGCTAGCAACTAGCCCCCCACTCTCACGCTATAAGTATGCTAAGACATCCTTTTGCCAAACAACCCATCTCCCCCAAAACACTTCAGCCATTTCTCGGTAAAAATTTTATTTCAAGTTATCCACAGGGGTTTTTCGCTAGCAACTCGACCCCCACTATCACACTATAACTACGCTAGGACTTCCTTCTGCCAGTCAACCCATCTCTCCCAAAACGCTTTTAAGCCTTGTGTCGTTAAAAATTTTATTTTCATGTCATCCACATGGGTTTTTCACTAGCGACTCGCCCCCACTATCACCCTATCAGTACGCCAAGACATCCTACTGCCAATCAGCCCGTGTCCCCCACAACATTTTTCAGCCAGGTCTCGTTAAAAATGTTATTTCAAGTCATCCACACGGGTTTTTCGCTAGAAACTCGACCCACAGTACAGCACTATAAGTACTCTAAGACACCCCGCTCCCATCACCCCACCACTTGTGTATTATACAGAACACATCGAAGAAGTAAAGCTATCCGCTATTAAAATTCTCTTCTTGCCATCTACATCTCTCTTAGTATCAACTTTTTAGTATAGTATAACGTGAAACTCTATTTTAAATTGACATCACTGTTCAAACACCACCTGTGTATGATACAGTACATATCGAAGAAGTAAAGCTATCCGTTATTAAAATTCTTTTCTTGCCATCTACATCTCTCTTAGTATCTTCTTTTTAGTATAGTATAACGTTAAACTCTATTTTAAATTGACAACACTGTTCAAACACCACTTGTGTATTATACAGTACACATCGAAGAAGTAAAGCTAGTTCAAGTCATAAGACCACCCCTTTTTTTTCTCCACCTTCTTACGATCCAATTTGCGAATGTTATCTAGCTCTATTTTTTCCCCTATTATTCAAATAAGATCGTTCTTACAGTCCAATTCGCGAATCCCTTATCCGTTTTTGCAATTGTCAATCAAACAATTCTGATTGTAGCATCCATGCCCTTTTCAGACATTTCTCGTTAAAAATTTTGTTTTCAAGTCATCCTCACCATAGAGCTACGATCGCAATGAATGTTACTTGTTATCAGAAAAATGTCAATTGCCAAAAAAAAAAAAAAAAAAAACAAACAATCATGCTCTCAAAACATACTTGGCCACAATAGGTTTTGCCAGCTTTTTTAAAAATGTGCACGTGAAGCTACGCTGCACATTCTTGTACAGTTGATATCAATAACAAAAAGCCAGTCTGGTTGTGTTATACAACCTTGACTATACTCTCAAAGCGTGTTTGACCACTTTATAGGTAAAGGTTTGCCAGCTTTTTTAAAATGTCCACGTGTAACTGTAGTGTCTCAGGCGTAGGTTTTCCTGTCCCGTTTCTTGTACCCTTTCATGTACCACTCAAATCTTATACAAGCTTACTACTTTTATATGTGCACTGTTTTTTTTCTTCTACAGTTCAATTGACTTCACTTTAGGTGTGCTGGATCCACAAATAAAGCAACAACAGCTGAGATTCTACCTGATGCTGCTTTATAGCTAAATTACATTAATGTTGTTTCTATGCATTGAAATTTTTCAGTTTGTTGGAAAAAAGGCTGCTCCAATATGTCTCAGTAAGCATCCTATGTTATAAAAAGGATTGTCCATGTATTCGGCCCTTATCTACGAGCAGAACATAATAAATGTTTACTTATACAAAAGCATAAATTCAGGAAAATCTAGGAATGGAAGGGGAGCAAATTTGTTGTTTTCAAAGAAAGATATTTTTCACCGAAAATAACAAAAAAAAGGTATTTTTTCAAAATATAGAGGAGAAATTGGCCTCCCACCCCTCCTTTTCTTCCATTAGAACCTCTGACTTAGAACAATCTATGGTGGGTAAATTGAAACATACTAAAGTATGGTAAAAAGAAAAATGTATTCAGTTGATTTTCTTATGCAGCAAAACAAAAATTATGCTTAATGGATTTCATTTAAGCTTGATTAGCTGTTCTTTGTGGAGGTTTGCGGTGTTTATGGTCTTTTTATGGGGAGGGGGGGGGTCCCAAATTTTTTTCATATGATATACCAGAGTCGGTTTTTGTATACAAAAAACTACTCATAATCAGTACTAAGAAGAGCAAGTTTGTGTTTGTCTTTTGGGGTTCATATCCAATCCAACATTTATAAGGCGTCTCAAATCCTTGTCAGGAGGATATGCATCAGAAATGTTTATTTGATCTTGACAAAACAGGGTTGAAAGTAAGAATTGATGTCCTGGTTACGTTGTTTTTGCAATCATTGAGAAGCGCCCCTAAAGTTTTTCGTATCTGGAGAACTTGTTGAAGGGCAAAATTTTATAAAAGTAAGGGTTTGGGCCTTATGTATGCCTCCTGAAGGTCAATACCCAATTCCCCGCTTGTGGTGGGAGGGACTTTTAATTCTTGTCATCAAACTGACGACTTTCGAAACTACGTCGCTCCTAAATCTTACTGTCATTACTTACCTAAACAGAGTATCAAACGAACGGCTACTGTCTTCCTTGAATATCCTTAAACCATCATGCAGACCATCCCACTCCAACACATTCGATGGTTAGGACACGTTCAGCGTATGTCCCAAGCCCAACTACCCACAATCGCCCTTGAAGGAAGAATTAATGTGTCTTGCCTAAGAGGCCAACCTCCCAAGCGCTTGCGGGAAAAAATTTCTGACTACCCCTTCTCAGTACTGCAGAGGACTGTGACAAACAGGGAGGCTTCAACTGATTTAGTTTATATTTGTTGTATAGTTTGTACACTCCTACGCTCAATTTTAATCCGATTCAACCCTCAAATTCATCTTTAGAAAAATGGTAGCGCAAAGATTGAAGTGTATTTTTACTATGCTTATAGGTATTCGTCAGAATCAGGCCAACCGATGATATAAAATCGAATTATCTTCAAACACAAGGGACTGAAATTTCCATTCAGTCCGAAGAGACGCAAAAAATAAATCGGTTCAACTTCAGTGAAGTGCTTCCAGATACGGCCAAGCAGAAAGAAGTATTTGATAAGACCGTTTTAGAACCTTTACATCACTTTTTACATGGAGAAGATGCATTAATATTCACATATGGAGCACCAAGTGCTGGGAAGACATTTACAATGCTGGTAATTAAATTTAACCTCATTTAAAGGAATAGAGCACTGGGAGGGAGGGAACTAGTCAAACTTAGCTGAGTGACAGAAGGAGTGAAGGGGAACGAAATTTAATCTCAATTAGAGGGAGAGGTAAAGGTAAAGGTAAAGGATGCAGCACTAGACCCTTAAGGTCCAAACCGGCGGTGCTGATCTCCGTTTCGTGGCCCTTCAGCCAGGAAGTGCAATGAGGGGCTGGGGGCCAGCCAACCTATGCTTTCGCAAACCCTTCCTGTTTACCTTCCCCAGATTTCTCCAGGTACCCATTTAGAGCTGGGTTGACTCTGGCTAAGCTTACAGGGTCACACCACTGACCCGCGTCCCAAACTAAGAAACTGACCACACCAGGGATCGAACCCGAATTCACGGATTCTCAGCCCAGCGCGCGTTAGAGGGAGAGGGCTAGAAAGAATGAAAAGAAAGGGACATAAAATCTGTATTTTGTATTGATGCCAGGATAGGTCAATGTCTTTAATTTGTGACCCATATGTTGTAACACTTTGACATTTGTAGTTGCAGTACACTTTAAGCAGTAAGGCTTTGCCTGTAATTTCTGTTACAGTAATTGAGTTTTTTTTTTGTTAGCCTCTTGGACGGGATAAAAGAGGTTTGGGAAAGGTGGAAAAGCATGCTTTTTTTTCTAACATAGGACAGACCTACGAAATTACTCAGATGATCATTTATTCTAGAGTTCTGACTGCTTTTATACACATGATCGTTTTCAAACATATTCTTCTGTCATTTTCTATCTTAGTGATTTTTTCACACTATCCTTTTCTTATTGACGCACTCCTTACGTTAACCTTATTGATTATGATGTACTTGTTGAAGTACTCCTAAATTAGGTTGACACTTGACAAACAAAACCTGGTTTGACCATTGTAATGTTTCTGATGATTTTGTTGGTTTTCCATTAAATTTATTCATAATGATTTAGCTTACTCATAGCTTTGCCCTCATTTTTTTGGTTACTTTACATTTAATGCTTAGGGGGAAAAGTATAGAACAACACCTGGCTATTTCTTCCATGTTAAAATTTTTGTTTTTATGACGACAATAAAAGCACGAGGGTATTGATTTTGGTTTCTATTTATTGCCCAGATCAAATACTATAAGCTGCGTTTGCTCTTTTCTTTTTTACTCAGCTCTCTAAATTAAGCTTTGTCATGAAAATTTCATGTCCATTCGTATAAGAAAATGTAACATACAAGTTCAGTGATTTTAACAGGGACTTGTAGAGGTTTTGAAAAGAAGAATTTGGCCTTTTTTTTCTAATTACATCCAAAAAAGGCGTTTTCATTAATCTGTATTTTGCTACTGCAATTTATTACCATCAATTTATATTGGAGACTCCTGAATGATTGAATAATTAGCTTAGATAGTCGGTTCATACATTCAGGAAGAATAATCCTACACCCACTTTGGGGATGACTTGCTTTTTGCACTAATTTTTTAGGTTCTAGGCGTTTACCCCCCCCCCCCTCCCAGCGACTACCCCCGGAAAAAAAAATCGTGGGAAATAAGTCTCCAAATTTGAGAATTTTATTTGAGTTTTATTTTTTTAATTTCCGAAGGGGGAAGGAATTTTGGTACTTGTGTATTATGCTTCACTCACTCAAGTCTACGCTGTGTAAAATTCAAGAACACACGTTTTTTTTTGTTAGTTTCTTCCTTACTTTAGGAATAAATTTGGGCTATAGATTGGTAAATTAAGGAGGGGGGGGGTAAAGTATAGCGGGTCTGCATGCAAAATGTGTTTGGTACAATTATATACAGTTATTGTGTTTGGTGCATATGTGATAGATAGATAAATAAGTGTATTTTAAAGCCAAATATATGGCAATGAACAAAGTAAAATAACATAAATGAATATAGTGAATGGGGGGGGTGTTTAAGCCCCTGGAAAATACCCCAACCCGGACCCCCCCCCCCCCAACCCTGGAAAATACACCCCTCCCCCTACGGAAAGTAACCGCTGCGGAAAATACCTCCTTATTGGAAAATACCCTCATGGAAAATACCCCCACCCTGTGGAAAAAAGGTTTCTAAATTTGAAACTTATTTGCGTTTTTTTTAGTTTTGTTGAAAAGTGCTAAGGAACGGGAAAAAGAGGAATTTACACATCAGAAATATCTTAAAAACTTGAAAATAAAAACACAAATCTATTTGTGTCGAAAAGACTTCCATATAAACTTCTGCAGTTTTTGGCAGTAGCGGGTGCCAAATTAAAAAAAAAAAAAATTAAAAAAGAAGAAAAAAAAGTGTAGGCGAACAATCATCAAAATTAAGCTAAGACACATGGCACCAAAAAGTTTAAGAAGGTTTGGCTATCCTTTGAAAGGATAGTTGGCTTTGGGAACAAACAAATTCTAAATTGAAGTTGAAGTTTTTACGGACGAAAGCGTTGTCAAATTCTACGAGTATATTTTACTTATATTCCTAGTGTAAAACTACCACAAATCAGCATTAACAAATAAATGAAACCCAGAACTAACAGAAATTACAATGGATAGCCTAGTCAAACTCAAAACGAGCAAATATTAATAAGAGTATGTCTGACAACACCCATGTCTTCTTCAGACCAGAAAATAATTTGCACTTTCCTTTAAAAAAAAAGAAGAAATAAAACCGTGCATTGTCTGTTTGATATACATATTCTGGTATTTATTCCTTATAGTCTTAATACTTCTTTATTTGTTAAAGTCAAAAAAAGTGGAAACATTTAAGATGTATTTTGTTTTCAATAAAATGCAAATGATATTCTGGTCTTGAGGAGGTGTAGGGGTTGTCAGCCCTACTCATGCTAATTGTTGTTATTTTGAGTTTGAATAGGTTATTTATTATAATTTCTGTTCGTTTTGGGTCAATTCATTTATTTACGGTGATCTCTGGTAGTTTTACGCTTGGAAAATTAGTCGAAGTTATTTCTACTCATATTTGGTTTAACGAGGCTGTTAACTACTCTTTTACAAACTTGTTTTGTGGAAAAAGTTTTTTATACTCATTTCTCTTAATTTTTTATTGATTTAGTCTTTTTTATATAAAAAATATAATATGTATTTCATTTTTTTTCTATTAGATTCCATATTTTTATTTTGAAGATTATTTGACTTTATTTCTGCTCATTTTTGGTTTAATGAGGCTTAGCTTTTCTTTAAAAAACTTATGTTTTCCATTAGGAAATCCTATCTGTAAGTAACCTAACCTTAAAAAGAACAGAAATTATTACATATATGAAAGTTGCCTCCTCCTCAAGACCTCGCTATTTACGTTAAAGTTCTCTTTCCATGAAAAAATCTGATACTTGTGTTATACTCCACTGGCTCAAGATTGCAATGTGTAAAACTCAAGAACAAACTGGTCTCTTCGTTACTTTAGGTGCAAATTTGGGCTGTATATTTGCACATTTGGGGGGGAGTAAAGTAGGTACAATTATTCTGCATATTATAAAGTAAGAATTGTTTTCTTACTTCGGACTATTCAAATAATTTACGCCCCCCCCCCCCTTTATGTGCATATATATAGCCCAAATTATATATTTCCCATATATTCTGTCATTTGTCTTTGTCTTGTCTCGTGCTAAGCTAAAAAAAAAAAAAAAAAAAAACTAACGAAGAAACCGGTTTTGGGTTCTCGAGTTTTACACAGCATAAACTTGAGTGAGTTGCCCATAATACACAAGTACCAAAACTCCTTCCCCCTACGGAAATTAAAAAATCAAACTCAAATAAAGTTCTCAAGTTTGGAAAGCCTTCTTTTCCATGGGGGGTAAAGTATTTGGACAGTTTGAAGTCAGAAAACAATTATTTCTAGGTATGGCCAATAAAAAATTACAGAAGACTAGCGAGGTATCTGGAAATTTTGTTAACTAAAAAAAAAAAAAATCCCAGTATAAAGTAAATGTAATGTTTCATTTAAGTGTTTGTTCCAAGTGTTAAATGTTTTTTTTTTTCTTTTTTTTTTCAATGACCTTTTAATGTAGTGTTTTATGATGATCGCTGATCAAAGTTTGTTATTTGTGCCTTTCATTTATGTTATTTTATTGTGTTCGTGGCCTTATATTTGGCTTTAAAATACACTTATTTATCTATCTATATAATATGCAAAATAATTGTACCAAACACACTTTGCATGCAGACCCGCTATACTTTACCCCTCTCCTAATTTGCAGATATATAGCTTAAATTTATTTCTAAAGTAACGAAGAATTTAACGAAAAAACCGGTATGGTCTCTAATTTTACACAGCATAAACTTGACTGAGAGGTGCATAATACGCAAGTACCAAAATTCTTTCCCCATACGGAAATTAAAAAAATAAAATTAAAAAAATTTGGAAAGCCTTATTTTACACGGGGAGGGGGGTATTTTCTGGGGGGGAGGTTAAACGTCGGCCACTAATGTTTTAATGTATTTATCTGTTATACAATTTTTAATCTAAGAGTGCAAATTTGGTTAGCAAATCCTCTACCCTTCCTAAACCCAAACTGTTCTTCTTTTTAAAATTTATCTACAGCATCTCTATGTCTAAAAAGCATAGTCATACCAAGTAATTTGCTTTCTAGAGAAATAAGACAAATAATAACCACATACAGTCTTATTGCCTTTCTCAGAGAAGGGCTAAATCGGAGTTTTCCTCAAATTGCTAGGTATTTCTCCTTAAAAAATCATATCCATAATCTTTGGTAACTTATCTCTAACCTCAAATATCACCATATTTGAAAAAATTGTTTACCACACTGAGAATCTGGGGCCTTATTATTTTTTAACCCTTTTAATACCCTGATGAGCTGAGTCACCATCATCTTTGACTGGCATCTACAGGATTTAAGGTAATATTGTCATCAATTATTCCTCACACAATAAATCGTCCTTCACATCCAAAGTACATATATTTTTTATTCTTTTCTATATCTTTTCCTGTGACTCTTTCAAGGTTTAGAATATTCTCAAAATATTCTGCCCATCTCTCTTTAAATCTTTCCTTATCACTAATTGTGGCCCCATTCTTATCTTTAACTGGGAAAAGTCCAGATTGACTATTCTCTCTCAATTTATTAACATGCCAGTACAATATTTGGTACTTGTCTAAAATATAAAACACACTAGAGATCGTGTATTACGAATTCCCGGTTTTTCACGCTGTCTATACCAGACACTAACCTTCGGCTCGTTGAGAAACCACATTATAGTCTTTATTTAATTAAATATTTAGTTGGTATTTTGGTTAGGTTAAGTTAATTTAGGTTAGGTAATCTGGGCGGGCCCCCTTTCATAATTCTGTGTGGTAGTTTTCATAATTTTGTTACTAAAGCATTGTATTTTTATCATATTTTGTTTTATTTCATTAGCATTCAAAAAACTTCACTTCTCGAGTGTGTTATATATAATAGACAAGTACCCAATATTTTAGTATTATGCTGTATGGCTGCTTCTTCTAAGTCTTGAGCAGTTTTATTGATGGCCTTTACTTCACATTTTGTTAATTCGTATTTTAATGCTTTCTCGACTTTCTTTACTTTCCTCTTATTTTATATGATCTATCACCTAAATATTTCTTGTGCAATCCTTCCCCCTCCCTAATGTACAGATTCCATTATGTATTCCCAATGCATTTTGTAATGTATTACTATTATGTTTCAATTTAATCCTCATAAATGACTAGAAAGTAGTAGGAGGGGTCAGGAGGTACTAAACTACCAAGATCACAGCCAATCAGAGGGCTACAATACTAAACTAACAAAATCACACCCTTTTTCAAGGCCAATCAGAGACTTAGAAATACGAACGGGAGTGACGCAGCAGATATAAGTAATCATGCGGGACTCTAGAGAGATAGAAATTCTATTTTAATAAGGCTTCATTTTCTTTAGGCTTAGCGATAAATTCAGGAATTATTATTAGATTGAAGACTCTATAACACATTTTGACTCATGGAATGATGTCTTGAATAGTCTAGATTTAAGATGTTTCTAAGTGCAACAGATACAGAGGATAATGATTATGGCTTCACTCTGAGGGGAGATGAAGCATACAAGGAGAATAATAAAGATTGAAAATATTTAACGCGGGAATGGTTTCCTGAAAATTTTAAATGTGACAGTGCACAGTTGCCAAACATAGGAACCGTTAGAGATTAATCGACATTTTAGAGGATTATTTGGGCAAAACAGATTGAGAGAGATTAAGAGAGATAGGGGGATTAAGAGAGATTGAGAGATTAAGAGAGATTGAGAAAAATGAAGAGAATATTGGACAAATTTAGTAACTGGATTTAGTGATTTGATGAGTTTGGGCTTATAAATAACGCCTAAAAGGCCTTATTTTTCTCCTAATGTAAATTTTGGCTAACGACATGACTTTTTTGGAATATTCTCGTTTATTTGATTGAAACTGTTTAATAATAATAAAAAGGGGGGTACTGTTTTCCTCCACTAGGTATAGTTTCGGTAAGCTGTTAAGGAAGTTTGGTATAGGTGAATCATATTATTGAGATGTCCTTAGCGAGGAAATTTATATTTTAGAGAATACAGCTCAGAGCTCTGATGCAGCATGTTGGGCTTTTTTATGGTATTTGAAGCATCTTTAGAATAGATACATGTAAATAATATTTAAGATAATTTTTTGCATACATTTTAATTTGTTTTTTTTTACAAGTAGTTGTTTTTTTTAATTTATTTTATTAAGGTATCTGAAACATGGTTAAAATAGATACATGTAAGTAATGTTTAAGATAATTTTTCGCATTATCTAATAAGATAATTCTTCGCAGATAATTTTTATTTATTTATTTTTGTTACAAGTAGTCGTTTTTTAAAATTTATTTTATTAAGGTATCTGAAGTATCTTTAGAATAGATACATTTAGTTAATATTTATGATAATTCTTCACATATATTTTAATTTATTTATTTTTAAAAAATGCATGCAAACACATAGATTCAGATATACAACCCGAGAAAGACATGCATTGGGATAAGCTAAAACCAGCCCTGACTGACAGACAGACAGCGAGAGAGAGACACATACAAATACATAGATTCAGACATATAAACCGACAGAGACAGGTACTGGGATATGCAAACACCTGCCCAGACAAACAGGCAAAGAGAATGAGAAACACAGACAAATACATGGATTCAGAAATACAAACTGAGAGAGACATGCACTGGAATAAGCAAACACCCGCCCAGACACACAGTCAAAGAGAGTGAGAGACAAATACAAATAATTAGATTCAGACATACAATCAGAGAAAGACAGGCACTTTAGAAATACAAACAACAAAGACAACCCAGTCGAACAATATAAACTGACAAAGACAGAAACTATGACAAGCGAGTACCCACCCAAACACACAGGCTTAGAGAGTGAGAGAGAGAAAAAACACGTACAAATACATAGATTCAGACATGCAAACCGAGAAAAACAGGCACTTCAGACTTACATACCAACAAAGACAAACACTGGGACTTGCAAACATCAACCCTGACAAAAAGACAAAGAGAGTGTCAAACACATACAAATATGTAGATTCAGACATACAAACCGACAGAGACAGGCACTCTGACATGCAAACACCAGCTGTGACACATAGGCAAAGAGAGTGGGAGGGACAAAAACACAGAAATACATAGATTCTTACATACAAACATACAAACTAACACACCAACCCAGACAAACAGACAAAGAATAGGAAAAACACATAGAAATACATAGATTCCGACATATAAACATTCAAACTAACACACCAACCCAGACAAACAGACAAAGAATGGGGAAAACACTTACAAATACATAGATTCAGACATACAAACCGACAAAGACAGGCAGTGGAACAAACAGACACCCGCTCAGACGCACATGCAAGGAGATTAAGAGACAAAAATTCATACAAACTCATAGATTCGGACACACAAGCCGAGAAAGACATGCATTAGTATAAGCTAACTCCAGCCCAGACACACAGGCAAAAAGAGGGAGAGACACATAAAAATACATACATTCAGACATACAAACCGACAGAGACAGGCACTGGGATAAACAAACACCTGCCCAGACACACACAGGCAAAGAGAGGGAGAAGCACATACAAATACATAGATTCAGACATAAAAACCGAGAAAGAAATGCACTGGAATAAGCAAACACCTGCCCAGACACACAGTCAAAGAGAGTGAGAGACAAATACAAATAAATAGATTCAGACATACAAACAGAGAAAGACTTGCCACTTTAGACATACAAACCAACAAAGAAAACTCAGTCAGACAATATAAACTGACAAAGGCAGACACTATGACAAGCGAGAACCCACCCAAACACACAGGCTTAGAGAGTGCGAGAGAGACAAAAACACATACAAACACATAAACTCAGACATACTAACCGACAAAGAAAAACCATCAAAGACTAGTACTGGGACAGACAAGTACCCACCCAGACACACATGCCTAGAGAGGGAGAGAGACAAGAACATATACAAGCAAATAGATTTAAACATACAAACCGACAAGGACAGGCAGTGGAACAAGCAAAAACCCGCCCAGATATACATGCAAAGAGAGTAAGAGGGACAAAAACACATACAAATATATATTCAAACATACAAACCGACAAAGACAGGCACTGGGACAAGCAAGTACCCACTTAGAGAGTGAGAGAGACAAAAACACAAACAAACACATAAACTCCAACATACAAACCGACAAAGACAGACAATGGGACAAGCAAGCACCCGCCCAGACACACATGTGTAGAGAGTGAGAGAGACAAAAACATAAACAAACAAATAGATTTATACATACAAACCGATAAAGACAGGCACTGGGACAAGCAAGTACCCACCCAGACATATATGCTTAGAGAGTGAGAGAGACAAAACACATACAAACACATAAACTCCGACACACAAACCGACAAAGACAGACACTGGGACAAGCAAGCACCCGCCCAGACACACATGTGTAGAGAGTGAGAGAAACAAAAACGTAAAAAAACAAATAGATTTATACATACAAACCGATAAAGACAGGCACTGGGACAAGCAACCACTTTTCAAGACACATACCACCCAGACACACTGACCTAGAGAGTGAGAGAGACAAAAACATATACAAACAAATAGAGTTATACATACAAACCGACAATGACAGGCAGTGGAAAAAGCAAACACCCGACAAACACGCAATGAGAATAAGAGAGACAAAAACACATACAAATATATAGATTCAGACCTACAAACCAACAAGATTTATACATACAAACCGACAGACAGGCAGTGGAACTAGCAAACACCCACCCAGACATACACGCAAAGAGAATAAGAGAGACAAAAACACATACAAATATATAGATTCAGATATACAAACCGACAAAGATAGACACAGGGACATGCAAGTACCCCGCCCAGACACACAGACTTAGAGAGTGACAAAAATACATACAAACGCATAAACTCAGACATACAAACCAACAAAGACAGGCACTGAGACATACAAGCATCCGCCCCGACACACAGGCCTAGAGAGTGAGAGAGACAAAAAACATATACAAACAAATATATATATATATATATATATATATATATATATATATATATATATATATATATATATATATATATATATATATATATATATATATATATATATATATATATATATATATATATATATATATATATACAAACCGACAAAGACATGCACTAGGACAAGCAATCACCTCTCCAGGCATGTAGGATTATAGAGACGAAAACACATACAAACATAGATTCAGACACATAAACCAACTAAGACAGACAGTGGAATAAGCAAACACCCGCCCAGACACACAAGCAAAAAGAGTGAGAGACACATACAAATACATAGATTCAGACACACAAACCGAGAAAGAGAGGCACTCCAGACATACAAACCATCAATGACAGACAGTGGGACAAGCAAAAACTCGCCAAGACACACAAACAAAAAGAGTTAGAAAAACATACAAATACATTGACTCAAAAATACAAACAGAGAAAGACAAGCACTTCAGACATACAAACCAACAAAGCCAAATACTGGGACATGCAAACGCCAACCTTCACAAACAGACAAAGAGAGTGTCAAACACATATAAATACATAGGTTCAGACATACAAACGCAGAAAGACAGGCAGTGGGATAAGCAAAAACTCGCCAAGACACACAAGAAAAAAGAGGGAGAGTCACATACAAATACATTAATTCACACATACAAACCGAGAGAGACAAACACTGGTACTTGCAATCACCAACCCAGACAAACAGACAAAAAGAGTGTGAAACACATACAAATACATAGATTCAGACATACAAACCGAGAAAGATAGGCAGTGGGACAAGCAAACACCCGCACAAACACAGAAGAAAAAAGAGTGAGAGACACATACAAATACATAGATTCAGACACAAACCGAGAAAGACAGACACTTCAGACATACAAATTAAAAAAGACAAACACTGGGACTTGTAAACATCAACTCATACAAACAGACAAAGAGAGTGTGAAAAACATACAAATACATAGATTCAGACAAACAAAACGAGAAATACAGGCAGTGGGACAAGCAAACACCCGCCCAAACACACTAGCAAAAAGAGTGAGAGAAACATACAAATGTATAGATTCAGACATGCAAACCGAGAAAGACAGACACTGGGATAAGCAAACACCTGCCCAGACATAAACAATCAAAGAGAGTGAGAAACACATACAAATACATTGATTCAAAGGTACAAACCGAGAAAGACATGCACTGGGATAACCATACGCCCGTCCAGACACCCAGTCAAAGAGAGTGAGAGACAAATACAAATAAATAGATTCAGACATACAAACAGAGAAAGACAGGCACTTTTTACATGCAAACCAACAAAGACAGACAATGGGATAAGCAAACACCCGGCCAGACACACAAGCAAAAAGAGTGAGAGACACATACAAATACATAGATTCAGACATACAAACCGAGAAAGACAAGCACTTCAGACTTACAAACCAACAAAGACAAATACTGGGACATGAAACACCAACCCTGACAAACAGACAAAAAGAGTGTCAAACACACACAAATACATAGATTCTGACATACAAATCGAGAAAGACAGGCAGTGGGATAAGCAAACACCTGCCCAAACACACAAGCAAAAAGAGTGATAGGCACATACAAAAACATAGATTCAGACATACAAACCAAGAAAGACAGGCACGGGGATAAGCAAATACCTGCCCAAACACACTGGCAAAGAGAGTTAGAAACACATACAAATACGTAGATTCAGACACACAAACCAAGAAA
>NC_142794.1:3718325-3835825 GCF_049724085.1 Artemia sp. Qi Xiang Cuo | reverse complement strand
TAAGGAGTGACATTAAAACTTAAAACGAACAGAAATTCTCCCGTATATGAAAGGGGCTGTTCCCGCCTCAACGTCTCGCTATTTACGCTAAAGTTTGACTCTTTCTCACAACTCTATTTTTTTAAACAATGAAATACTTTAGCTTAAAGAGCGAGGCGTTGAGGAGGGGACAGCCCGTTTCTTATACGGAATAATTTCTTTTCGTATTAAGTTTTAATGTTGCTCCTTACTTTCAGTTAAAAAAAACTTATTTTTATTTAATTAACAGAATCATTTAATCGATCGTTGAATAGTCAAATATAAAAGCATAGGAATACAAATTCTTTCTATTGGATCTTAGACCAGAATCATGACAAAAAAGGCATAGTATCAATACGTAAACTAAAGTAAATGAATTAAGGTAATTAGTAATTAGAGTGATATAAAACAATTAGAGTAATTAGAGGATCATAGACTAGAATCATGACAAACAAGGCATAGTATAAAGACGTAAATTAGAGTAAATGAAATAAATAAGTAATTATTAATTAGAGTAATAATAAAGTAATTAGAGTAATTAGAGAATCATAGACTAGAATTATGATAAACAAGGCATAGTATAAACACGTAAATTAGAGCAAATTAAATAAAAAAAAGTAATTAGAGTAATAATTACTTAGATTAAGAATAAAATAATTAGAGGATTGTAGACCAGAATCATGACAAACAAGGCATAGTATAAACACACAAATTAGAGTAAATGAAATGAAATAAAGTAATTCATTGGAATGATTGAATAAAGTAATCTATAATAGTGAGATAGGTAAAGTAATGAAGTAAAACACACAGACACATTGACACACTGACACGCAGACACACTGACGCACAGACACACAGACGGACACGCGCACACACACAATAAAATAGTGAAAATCATGACATCGCTATTGAATTTGCAATACTCATAGTTTTCACATCGAATTATGTGTTAGACAGAAAAATAAGCAGCGCTTTGTGCTGTCTATAATGAAAATGACTTTCTAGTTTCATCTTAATGTACTCAAAAATGGAAAACAAATACCATATGAAACTATTTATCATAATCAACGTCTCCCCTCTCTTGCAATTCATAGGATTTACTCTAGACAATCTGACGGGAATAAAAAAAAAGTATCAAAGTGAAACCATTGCTATCCTAATTCACGAGAATTTAGCAGGTTGTATGCGTGCATTTGGCTGCATTCGATAATTAAATAGCTTTAAAGGAGAGCGTTATATTTCCTTTGGGAGAAAAAATCTTTAGCGGAAAATAAAAAATATAGAAACTTACTTTCAGATTTGCAGCTTGCATGTTGAGGGCTGTAGGGGCCACATTCTCGCCTTGCATTGGTCGTGAAGGGTCCGGCAACGCTTGTATATGTGGGTTGGACGGACCAGAAACGTCATGAGCTTGTATATGCGTAATACACTCTGCTGAAGGTCTTGGCCAGCGACCATACTAAACAACTGACGCCCTCACAGGGGTTTTATCTCTGGTTCTCACCTTCTTTGATTGGGGATATTGCTCATAATTATCCTTAAAAAGAAGAGAAAATTTTGTATAAAGTGACGACTCCCCTTTTACAGAAGAAAAATTAGTACCCCCTTCTACAGAAGAAAAAAAGGATTTATTGTAAGGCATAATTTTGTCTAGAAAGCATCTGCCATTGCCCAAAGAAGCCCCTCCCGCTTTTCAACAAAGCAAAAAGCAAAATTTGCGAGAAATACACTGCGACAGTGAGTAGCTCTATGGTTGAAATGCTCCTATTTTTACCATTTAGAAAAAAATTAAATACACTCCATGCAAAAAGTAAAAAGGGAGTCATGTGTTAGAAATAACTGTTCCTATTTTTACCATTTAGAAAAAATTTAAATACATGTCTATAGACGCAACGCATATATTTGCACATTATGTGGTAAGGGTCAAAAAATATATCAATTTAGATCATTTAAAAGGACCCGCACTTCAATAAACCTTCTCTTGGCAGGTATGTCTCTTTTTCTTAACAATATTTGATGTTTTCTCCTTAATGTCTTGAGACGGTATGATACTTCAATCACAAATAATGCCCATTATAAACACAATCTCAAGGTTGAATTGTGATGTAAGAGAAACCTTATGTAAGTCCATTGACCTAGAAAGAGACACGTGATCCTGTCCCGTTAGACTCGATTATCCCGCAATTGTTGTTGAACTTATGTCTACATCCAAAACACAACAAACAAATGAACCAACACTCATAACCATCAAACAACCATCAACATACAGAACAGAACAGAAACAACATCAAACCAGCAAACCATGAAAAAAAAACATCAAATAACCATCAAACAGAACAGAACTCTGAAACCATCGGTCAAATTAACCATCAACAAACAGAACAGAAACAACAAACAGAAACATGAATAAATTATATATAGTTAGTAGCTCCTGATAGGTTCCTACTAACGGCCTTTGTGATTAAGGTGTCAATTTTAAAGAACTGGAACATAACTCAAACTTTAGCGTATAGAGCGAGGTATTGACTAGGGGGAGAACCCCCTAATATACGTATTAAAAATGTATTAATATAGAAGTTCGTTACGTATGTTAATTTGTAAGTTACGTATATTTATAACTAATAAAAACGTTCGTAAATAAAATTAAACAACTTTCGAGAAAGCCATTTAACCAAATAAAAGTAAAATTAATGTGTAAATTCTGTTATAATTATTGATCTACGGTGAGCCAAAATGAAAAACTGCATTAATTCAAAAACGTTCAAAAATTAAATAAAAGAAAAGAAGTTTTTTTTAACTGTAAGTAAGGAGTGACATTAAAACTTAAAACGAACAGAAATTATCCCGTATATGAAAGGGGCTGTTCCCTCCTCAGCGTCTCGCTCTTTACGCTAAAGTTTGACTCTTTATCACCACTCTATTTTTTTTAACAATGAAACACTTTAGCAAACAGAGCGAGGCGTTGAGGAGGGGACAGCCCGTTTCTTATACGGAATAATTTCTTTTCGTATTAAGTTTTAATGTCGCTCCTTACTTTCAGTTAAAAAAACTTATTTTTTTTATTTAATTAACCGAATCAGTTAATCGATCGTTGAATAGTCAAATATAAAAGCATAGGAATACAAATTCTTTCTATTGGATCTTAGACCAGAATCATGACAAAAAAGGCATAGTATAAATACGTAAACTAAAGTAAATGATATAAAGTAATTTGTAATTAGAGTGAAATAAAACAATTAGAGGATCATAGACTATAATCATGACAAACAGGGCATAGTATAAAGACGTAAATTAGAGTAAATGAAATAAATAAAGTAATTAGTAATTAGAGTAATAATAAAGTAATTAAAGTGATTAGAGGATCATAGACTAGAATTATGATAAACAAGGCATAGTATAAACACATAAATTAGAGCAAATGAAATAAAAAAAAAAGTAATTAGAGTAATAAGTAATTAGATTAAGAATAAAGTAATTAGAGGATTGTAGACCAGAATCATGACAAACAAGGCATAGTATAAACACACAAATTAGAGTAAATAAAATGAAATAAAGTAATTCATTGGAATGATTGAATAAAGTAATCTATAATAGTGAGATAGGTAAAGTAATGAAGTAAAGTAAATTAGTAATAAAGACGGAAATTAGAGTAAATCAAATAAACTGGAAGGATAGTTGGAATCCACTTCTAATCTTGTCTTTAGCAACATTTCCTTCTCACCCCTATTCGAAGTGTATTGTAAAAACTTACGGGCTTTTACTAGTGCTTTTTTGACGTAAAAAATACAAATTCGGCGCCCATGCTGTGATAGAAATTTTAAAATAAAATTATATTCTATATACTTGTCTGTTTTCTGGATAAAAAGTTACTGTTAAATTGAAAAAGGAAAGGAAATAAGAAAATAAATTCTGTATGCACTCTTTTGTCTGTAATTTTTGTAAATAAAATTTCTTTGAATTTTTATTTTTAGTTCTTCTTAAGATAGCACTGATTCAAGTGGTAAATTTATTGAGTAACTATTAGATTAGTATAGTTAATACCACATCTATTGCAGGACACTAACGAAGATATTGGCATTCTTCCACGATCAATTGACGTTATTTTCAACTCACTGAAACCAACTTTGAGTACCGGACATTATATAAAACCGGAAAGGTAAAGTAGTCATCAAGGAAGACCGTTTATCTTATTGTTACGGTTATCCTGGACACAACTTAGATCCTGTTAGCAATGGGATTTTTAGGGAGAGGGAATATGGATTACAACCTACTCATATAGCTTCTACAAGATTGTTTATAATAATATGAATTTAATATAATTATAGTGTATTTAAATTAACATATTTTAATAATTTTTTTGGTGCGTGTTTGATATACCCACTACCACTCAAGAAGTGAAGTTAGGTTAATCCTAATAAAATGTAACTAAGTATGATAAAAATATAATACTTTAGAAACAAACTTGGGCTTGATATTTGCATATTAGGGGGGGGGGGTGGGTAAAGTACGATGGGTCTGCATGCAAAATGTGTTAGCTACAATTATTCGGCAGATTATTAAGTAAGAATTGTCTTCTGACTTCAAACTGTCCAAATACTTTACCTCCTTCTCCCCTAATATGCAAATATATAGCCTAACTGTATATTTACTATCTATTCTGTCACTTTTCTTTGTCTTTTTCACGCCAAGGTGAAAGAAACTAGCGAAAGAAACCGGTTTACAGTGCGTCAATGCATGAACAACTTGAGCGGTAGTGGGTATATCATACAAGTACCATTTTTTAAATAATATATTTTAGTCATATCTACAATATATATTTTAAAAATATTTATATTTAATATATCTTAATATATTTTAAAAGTATTTATATTTAATATATCTTAATAATTTTTTTATATTTTAATATAACTTTAACCGCTTTTATGTTAGTTTTAATGAAATCGTTTGTGAATTCCATTACAAAAAAAAAGAATTAAACTTGACCTAAAGCATTCAAAGTTTTGGATAAAAGTCAATGGATTTGGTCACATAAGCTAGGAATTATTTTGAAAGTTAATAAAATGGATTTTAAGCTGAATAATTCCTTGATTTTGTTGTAAAGAAAAGTCGAGAGATTGATTGCTTGAGAAAACTGAATTCTTTAGAACATTAAACTTTTTTATGATTGTATGACAAACAGGGCCGAATCTCTACCTATTTTTTTTGGGGGGGGGGCAAGAGGGCTCCATATTCGGATAGTCAACGGGTATGGGATATATAATAATTTTGTTCCACATTATTGGGAAGGCAACTGCCCCCCTTGCCTCCCCCAAACGACACCCCTGATGACAACCTTGTGACTTGGGACCTTAACTTTTTGAAAAGGTGAAGTAGAGTATAAAATAAGGTGGGGTAGAGTTTTATAAACTTCTTTTTTTTCTCAAAGGGTTTTTGTTAAAAATACCTTTTGTAACAAATCCATTTTTTTCATTTTTGCCATTATAGCGTTATCTTATGATAACGAATTGAATTTCTTCGAAATTTTTGAACTTTTTTTTATCCTGCTTTTACTAAAATATATGTCATGATAAGAATCCCCGAAGACTTTCAAAGAGGAAACTAAGGGGACTGAGGAGGGTGTCTTCAGAGACAAAATCATCACGATGCCGAATATTAAGTTTGAATAAGGTGCAAAATAGGTCACTAATTGGTATTTTACTATTACTTTTTTATTGTTAGAATTTTATTAATGTTGTTTCTAGTTCACAAATATGAAACTTTTTTTTATGAAAGTTTTTTGTGTTTTTCCGCAAAAAAATTTTTTATTTGCGTTTGGGTCTAAAAATATTTATTTTTTGTCTAAAACTAAAATTACTGGAAACATGAGCGGTAAATTTTATATGACAAAATTTACTTATCAGTAGGCTAATTTGGTGTTAGTAAAGCATTAATTGCCGCCACTATTTCGTTTTAGACCAGACTGAAAGTTTCAGTGAAAAGCTTTCAAGGCTGTTTAGTAAATCACCTTAATTTTTCCTAAAATATGGATTTTCCCCTTAATTTCATGGGGGTAAGTGTTGTTAGTGTAATTTTCCCCTTTATTTGAATTATATAGTGAATGGATTTCTATTAGACACAGAAAACTTGTATAATATATTTTCCAACGGATTGTTCTTAATTGATAAATTGGAAACTTACACAACTATATTAATTTCTAAAAATTAGGAAAAACAGTTATTAAAATTTTCATTTAAAAGAATTTTGGTAGTAGCCATTTCAATAAAAAAAAAAAATATTGGTAACACATCAGCAACAAAAAAGCTAATTTATACATGTGACACCAAACAGTGTAAGATGTTGATATAATCTCAAAAGAAAGAAAATCAAAGGGAAATTTCTTCGTATGAAATTTGCCTATGGGGAAAACTCCTCCGCTGAAAATCCCCCCGCAGAAAATTCCGAAGTGGTAAATTGTCCCCGCTGATTTACGGAAGGGATCCGGTAGGCCAGATTTTTGTAGGATCAATTCTTTCGCACTCAGTATATTATCTCTGGAGAAAAGCTCTACAACGCAATCAATAATCAATTGATGTTTTATTCCGGCTAGCATTGCTCTCGAAACAAAATTTAACACCGCATTCCAAATGATGTTTTCCATGTCTAGCCTATATTTTATATTCATTAATCACGAAAATATTTCCAAAAATCCACCTTTAGGTGGATTTTTATCAACGTTAATTACTGCATTAAATCAGTCCAAACAATATAAGAAGTACCAGATTGCGTCAGAATGAAAATCACTTTAGAGACACAAACAATTCACATAGGTATTTTCGTTTTGATGTAATTTGATTACATATGCAAAGACTTGGAAAAAGATATACAAATCATATTCATTTTAATTTGATACATCCCCCATCCCCACGTGATTCTTCGACCCCATCCTTTCCTGTGCACAATTCCCCCTGTCATCTGAATATTCGCCCCAAAAATCCCCCTGGAAGTAAAGTAATTAAAGTACTTTTGAATTTAAAAGTAGGCATATTCTAAAAATTAGATCGAATTGAAAATTCTGAAAATTTGTTGAAATTTTTATGATTTTGGAAATATTTTAGATGACAGAATCCATAATTACTGAATTCAATCATTAAATAGCCAGAAAGTTCAAACAATGTAACCGAAACGAAATGCCAAGTATTTATTTTTAATGATCTCTAATATCAGTCTGCAGGAAAAGAATTAAATGGGCATAAGGGGAGGGGAAATTTTGTACCAGAAATTGTTGCAAAAATGTACTCAATAGCTTCTTGAAGTTTCTTGGTGATTAGATGAACAATGCAGTAATCCATACAGGACAGACAGACAGACATTGGAATTTATTGTTTCGTAAAAAAAAAGGATTAAAATCAGGATAGTTTGAAAATGATTAATGTCACAGAAGCAAAAACTGATTTCAAATAGGTTAAAACTGTTTTTCTTCGGGTGATATCACAAACTTCAAAAAATAATTGAATTATGCAGAAAATATGGGCTGTGACTTTAGACTTTGGGGTAAGGGTGCTCGTTTCCGAATCCTATCCTCTTCTTGGAAGACGGACCTTAACAGTAAATATACTCTTTTATGTTTTTAGGGATAATGGCTATAAAATACTTACGGAATTGGAAGTCTCGGAAGAGATCTCTTTGTTCTCGTCCCTTTTGAAGCCAAGAGAAGATTCAAAATCGAGATCTCAGTTAGCAGGTGAGTTTAACAATTCCTTATCAAGAGTGATCTAATAGTAAAGAATGATGTTGGCGCGATGTTTTTTTTTTTTTTTTTTTTTTTTTAGATCAGAGTATCGAAGGAGTTGTCGTAAAAACGTCGAAAAGGGCTCATTCGATTGGAAACTGGAGTTGTTTGTGCCCTTTTTAATAGCAGAAAGTGATTGAAAGGCAACCAACACGCCTTCCACGCCCACCATTTCCCCAAACACATCCAGTCAGAACTTTGAGATAGCCATTCTATTCAGCGTAGTTGAATTCCTGATAGAAATTATGTTTTTGAGGAGACCCCCATCCTCAGGGCAAGGATTTAAGTTTTGCCCTGGGGGCATATAAGATTGTATGAAAGTAGTAAAAAGGGTTAAACTGCTTACCAGTTAAGGTAAGACCGAAGGGGTTGCTAACTCTTAGGCAATTTATTATAAATTTGTAATAACATCGTTGGCATCAATCTACGGAAACGATTATTTTAATTGGATTGTATGAAAGTAATAAAAAGGGTTAAACCGCTTACCAGTTAAGCTAAGCCCGAAGAGGTTGCTAACTCTTAGGTAATTTATGATAAATTTGGAATAACATCGTTGGTATCAATCTATGGAAATGTTTAACGATGACAAGATGACCTTGTGACTTGACCTACCTTTACTTCTCGACTGTGTTCTGTATAATACACAAGTACCATTTGAGCAGTGTCGTAAATATAAAATATACTTTAATATTGTAGTATACTAAAAATTTGATACTAATAAAGATGTAGATGCCAAGAAGAGAATTTAAATGAAGAAATTCAGAATTTTTTTTTTAGAAATCCTTAGAAATCAACTAGTGAGATGATTATGGGTTTGAACCATGAAGGACCGCAACCACCAATGACCCGAACCAGCAAAGACCTCAACCTTCAAGGGGCCCCCTCCCTCCAACTTTTTGGGGCCCCTCCCCCCATTTTTTATACTTTTTTGTGTTTTTTTTTAAACTTTTTTTTGAACATGGTAAATTTTTTCCAACTTTTTTTTTACATGTCTTCGAATGAGATAAAACATACCTAAAACCCAAAAAATTTAAATTTAGTATTTTCAAAATGAGAATGATATAGATATTTTAGTCGTGACGTTTACTGTTAGAAAAATCATGTTTGTAGTAGCACTTTTTTTGGATTGAATTTTTTTGTACCTAGATATTACTCAATTTTTTTTTACGTATCTTAAAATGATATGAGATATTCTTGTAGCTCTACCAATCGTACTCTATGCTTGCTCATAGACGCGACGCGTTTTTCCCACTGGAACTCTATGGCAGGTTTTTGACACTACCTAGTTTATTGCATGTATTAAATCAGTATTATTTACGCAGTGGATGGATAGGCACTATCGGAAACGTATGCATGCATTGTCATGATAGTGAAGAATTAAATTTCTTTGGAGTACCAAAGAAATTCAACTCTTATGATGGCGGATATGCGAGATTGAGATCTCTGGAGATGATTGCACTCAAAGAGAATGCCAACATAATAATAATAGTTGATGAAGAGGGGCATCTTCTTGCTAATGGTTATGGTAACATGCTACCTATTGATAGATCCTATCGTCAGCTTTCGGGTATTAGCATTCTAACGAATGAAAAGGGGAAAAGAAAGGCCTACTCTTCTACTAAAATCATAAACCATATCGTGTTTACGAGCCGAAACTGTTACCTGTGTAAATATAATGTTGTAATAGACTATGAAATTGCCGGAAAAATAAAAAGGGCATTGGTAGAAAATATCACTAAGGAATATAAGAATGAATCGATGAAAAACAAAGTGCCAGCAAACTTTACTACCATTGATGAAACAGTCCATGAACCAAATAATATCAAAGACGAAACGCATATTGAGCCTGTCGGTGACACCAGTAAAATTTTTGTATGACTTAAAATGAAGTAACGATTATTCTACTGATTACGAACTAAGAGAAGACGATAGCTATAATATCAAGAGAGAACATGGTGAACTATTTTATGGAACAGATTCAAAATGTCCAAAGTTGTTCATTGATATTAATAATGTATAATAATATATTTTTTGTATTAATATCCTACATGTCATTATTTCATTAAAAATGGATTATGCATTACCTTGTTATTTGTTCATTATTTTTAGAGTATGCTAGCATATTAAACATTTAGAATGTCTATTAAAAATCGGAGATGTAAGAAAAGGAATTTTCATACATCATATATCGGATAGATTGGTTAATTAGATTGGTGATTAGAAAATCTAAGCATCTGAATGAATATTTTCTTCATCAACACCTTTTCTCGGATAGGTCGGGATAAAATTGATAAAATCTAAGTATCAGAACGAATAGATTCGTTATCAACATCCTTTGCCGAATAAGTCGGTTAACATTATCAAAACCTAAGTATCAGAGCGATGAAATTATGTATAAACATCTATTGTCAGATACATGGGATAACATTGACAAAATCTAAGTATCAGCGTGAATAAATTTTTTCTGTCAACATCTCTGTCAGATACATCGGATAAAATTGACTAAATCTAAGCATCAGATTGAATAAATTCTTTATGAACATTCTTTGTCGGATACGTTGGATAACATTGTCAAAATCTATGTATTAGAGTGAATAAATTCTTTATCAAATTTCTTTGTCTGTTACATCAGATAACATTCACAAAATCTAAGTATCAGATTGAATCAATTCTTTATCATCGTCTTTTGTCAGATATGCTTGATAAAATTGAGAAAATATAAGTATCAGAGTGAATAAATTCTTTATCAACTTCTTTTGCCTGTTGCATCAGATAACATTCAAGAAATCTAAGTATCAGAGTGAATAAATTTTTTATCAACTTGTTTCGTCGGATACATCAGATAACATTCACGAAATCTAAGTATCAGAGTGAATAAATTCTATATCACCGTACATTGTCAGATATGTCTGATAAAATTGAGGAAATCTAAGCATCAGACTGAATAAATTCTTTATCAACATCCTTTGCCGGAAATGTCAGTTAACACTGCTAAAATTTAAGTATCAGAGTGAATAAATTCTTTATTAACATTCTTTATCGATATCATTTGTCGGATACGCCGGATAACCTTGACAAAATCTATGTAATAGAATGAATAATATCTTTTGTCGGATACGTCGGCTAACATTGACAAAATCTATGTATTAGAATGAATAAATTCTTTATCAACATCTTTTGACGGATAGGTCGTGATAAAATTGATAAAATCTAAGTATGAGAGCGAATAGATTCTTTATCAACATCCTTTGCCAGAAATGTCAGTTAGCATTATCAACACCTAAGTGTCAGAGTGATTAAATTCTGTATCAACATCGTCTGTGTGTCTGTGCGTCAGTGTGTCTGCGTGTCAGTGTGTCAATGTGTCTGTGTGTGTTACTTCATTACTTTACCTATCTCACTATTATAGATTACTTTATTCAATCATTCCAATGAATTACTTTATTTCATTTCATTTACTCTAATTTGTGTGTTTATACTATGCCCTGTTTGTCATGATTCTGGTCTACAATCCTCTAATTATTTTATTCTTAATCTAAGTACTTATTACTCTAATTACTTTTTTTTTTATTTCATTTGCTCTAATTTACGTGTTTATACTATGCCTTGTTTATCATAATTCTAGTCTATGATCCTCTAATTACTCTAATTACTTTATTATTACTCTAATTACTAATTACTTATTTATTTCATTTACTCTAATTTACGTCTTTATACTATGCCTTGTTTGTCATGATTCTAGTCTATGATCCTCTAATTACTCTAATTGTTTTATTTCACTCTAATTACTAATTACCTTAATTCATTTACTTTAGTTTACGTATTGATACTATGCCTTTTTTGTCATGATTCTGGTCTAAGATCCAATAGAAAGAATTTGTATTCCTATGCTTTTATATTTGACTATTCAACGATCGATTAAATGATTCTGTTAATTAAATAAAAATAAGTTTTTTTAACTGAAAGTAAGGAGCAACATTAAAACTTAATACGAAAAGAAATTATTCCGTATAAGAAACGGGCTGTCTCCCTCCTCAACGCCTCGCTCTTTAAGCTAAAGTATTTCATTGTTTAAAAAAATAGAGTTGTGAGAAAGAGTCAAACTTTAGCGTAAAGAGCGAGACGTTGAGGCGGGAACAGCCCCTTTCATATACGGGAGAATTTCTGTTCGTTTTAAGTTTTAATGTCACTCCTTACTTACAGTTAAAAAAAACTTCTCTTCTTTTCTGTGTGTTTGTTATGTGTGTGTGTTATGTGTGTGTGTGTGTATGTTATGTGTGTGTGTGTGTTATGTGTCTGTGTGTGTGTGTTATGTGTGTGTGTGAGTTATGTGTGTGTGTGTGTGTTATGTGTGTGTGTTTGTGTTATGTATGTGTGTGTGTTGTGTGTATGTGTGCTATGTGTGTGTGTGTGTGCTATGTGAGTGTGTGTGTTATGTGTGTGTGTGTTATGTGTATGTGTGTGTGTGTGTGTTTGTGTGTTATGTGTGTGTGTGTGTGTGTTGTGTGTGTTTTGTTTGTGTGTGTGTGTTGTGTGTGTTTGTGTGTGTTATGTGTGTGTGTGTTTTATGTTTGTGTGTTTTGTGTGTGTGTATGTGTGTGTGTGTGTTATGTGTGTGTGTTGTTTGTGTGTGTGTTATGTGTGTGTGTGTGTGTTTTGTGTGTGTGTGTTATGTGTGTGTGTTATGTGTGTGTGTGTGTCATGTGTGTGTGTGTGTGTGTGTGTGTTAGGTGTGTGTGTGTGTTTGGTGTGTGTGTGTGTTTTGTGTGTGTGTGTTATGTGTGTGTGTGTTATGTGTGTGTGTGTGTGTTTTGTGTGTTTGTGTTGTGTGTGTGTTATGTGTGTGTGTGTTTTGTGTGTGTGTTATGTGTGTGTGTGTGTTATGTGTGTGTGTGTGTTTTGTGTGTGTGTTATGTGTGTGTGTGTGTGTGTTATGTGTGTGTGTGTGTGTTTTATGTGTGTGTGTGTGTGTGTTTTGTGTGTGTGTGTGTTTTGTGTGTGTGTGTGTTATGTGTTTGCATGTGTGTGTTATGTGTGTGTGTGTTATGTGTGTGTGTGTTATGTATGTGTGTCTGTTATGTGTGTGTGTGTGTGCGTGTGTTATGTGTGTGTGTGTGTGATATGTGTGTGAGTGTTATGTGTGTGTGTGTGTTATGTGTGTGTGTGTGTTATGTGTGTGTGTGTGTGTGTTATGTGTGTGTGTGTGTTATATGTGTGTGTTATGTGTGTGTGAGTGTGTGTTATGTGTGTGTGTGTGTGTTATATGTGTGTGTTATGTGTGTGTGAGTGTGTGTTATGTGTGTGTGTGTGTTATGTATTTTTAATAGTTGAAAGTGATTGGATAGCGACTAACGCCCCTCTCACGTCCACCATTTTCCCAAAAGCATCCAATAAAAATTTCGAAATATCCATTTTGTTCAACGTAGTTGAAAGTTCTGGAAATTAGGTCTTTTTGGGTGATAACCCCCTCAGAGCCCTCTGTCCAAGGGTTGTAAGTTATGCCCTGGGGGCACATAAGGTCTATATAGTAAGTTGTTGTAAAAATCATAGCAGTTTGATTGCGCTTCCTAAGTAAAGAACGATGTTGGCACAATGTATTATTTATTTATTTATTTTTCCATACCAGGGCACTTCGTATCGAAGGAGTTGTCGTAGAAACTTCGAAAAGGGCTCATTTGATTGGAGATTGAAGTGTCCAACGATCTTTTTAATATTCGAAAGTAATTGGAGGGCAACTAGCCCCCCCCCCTCCCACGCCCATCATTCCCCCGAACACATCCAATTCAAAGTTTGAGATAGCCATTTTGTTCAGCGTAGTTGATTTTCATATAGAAAATTTGTTTTTGAGGAGGACACTCCCCCACAACCCTCAGGGCAAGGGTTTTAAGTTATGCCCTGGGTTCATATAAGAGCGATGATGGCACAATGTATTATTTATTAATTTTTTCCTTTAGAGCAGTGCACTTCGTATCGAAGAAGTTGTCGTAGAAACTTCGAAAAGGGCTCATTCAATTGGAAATTGGAGTGGCTTGTGCCCTTTTTAAAAGTCGAAAGTGATTGGCAGGTGACTAAAACCCCTTGCAATTTACTAAAAAAAAACTTTAAATGTTTTTTACTTTTATAACTTCAATAAATCATACAGTATTAACATTTTGATTACTAAATATTAGTATATGTATATTAAACTGACAATGCACATTCATTTGTATTTTTTTTTCAGTAAAATGCAAATTTTTTTCTGGCCATGGGAAGACATAGGGGTTTTGAGCCCAACTTATATTAATTTCTGCTCGTTTTGAGTTTGATTCGGTTATTTATTATAATTTCTGTTCGGTTTTGGGTTTCATTTATTTATCGATGCTGATTTGTGGCAGTTTCACGCTTGGTAGATTATTTGATTTTATTTTTGCTCATTTTTTGTTTAATGGAGTTCTTTACTTTTCTTTGAAAAATTTATTTTGTGGAAAAAGTTTTTTCAATTGATTACAATAAATAACCGAGTCGAGTTCAGAACGAGCAGAAATTGGAGTGAGTAGGGCTCAAAACCCCTATGCTTTCTAAAAGCCAGAACATTATTTGCACTTTACTTAAAAAATGTGTTTTGAATGTATTCAATTTTATAAATTTAATAAAAAAAAATTTTAAGATTTTATGAAATAAATATCAGCATATGTATATTAAACTAACAATGCACATTCATTTGTATTTTTTTTCAAACCTCGATATTACAGACTTTCTCTAGAAAAGTAAAGCCGACACCTTTTTCAACATAAATCCTTTGCCCCCCCCCCCCCGTAATCAGGGAGAACTTTGCATGGTAGATTTTGTCATTATGATGGTATTGAAAAAAAATTGGGTGGTAAACCCAACCTTGGCCTACATTTTATATAATTTTCTACATTTTCAATAAATTCGTTGTGAAAAATTAAAGTTCATAGTAAAAAGTTCTAATAAGAGCTGTTAGAGTTATCAGTCTGTCATTCCAAAATTATAGCTATAATTCTGGAATTTACTGCTAAGTCAATTTAATTTTAGCTAGTACTTGTCAATTAGTCACCTAGATCTCAAATTCGATTAGTTTATTCCTCTCCTATATGATAAGTAACTATTCATTTTTCTCTTTTTCTTGTACCGTTAATAGCCAAAGATAAGATATCCTAGAGTACTCCGGAAATGTCTTAGAGGTTTTTCTGGTTTTCCTCTTCCTAAGTAGGAAAAGGGATTTCTTCTCAAGTTCTGGTAACAGCCAAAGATAAAATCTCCTAGAGTACCTCGGATATGTCTCAGAGTTTTTTGGCTTTTTTCCTCTCAAATAGGGAAAGGGATATATTCTCTAGTTCTGTTAATAGCCAACCGCTAACTTCTCCAGAATTACAAAGACAATTTTTTCATACTCCGTGTTCCATAATTCCATAGTTCTTTTTCTAATGTTATTTGATTTTAAGTTTGTTCTTTTGGAGATTAGTATCCTTTTGTCAAATGCCCTAAGTAGCAAAATCGTTATCCTTTCTAGCTTCGTTAATAGCCAAACACCAAATCTCCCAGAGTACCGTAGATATATCTTAGAAGTTTTCTCAAGCTCAATTAGGAAAAGGGTTTTCACCTCTGTTTCTATTTGTAGCCAATAGTAAATTTCCTAGGATTCCATAGATGTTCCAGACATCCTGTGATAATGGAAGTGAGACTAATGTATATGCATCGGTTAGTAGTTGGTTAAGAACCGATTGAATGTTCCAGTTTGGAGATATGTTGTTAAAATCAAGTGTCAATAGTTGGTTAAAAACCGATATGTTCCAGTTGTCAGATATGTTATTAAAATCAAGGGTATTCAATTTTGAATTCCCTCGTTTAAAGATCAGTTTCCTATTCTCAACCTGACTAATAAAAAACTATTTTTTCTCTCTAGTCCAGTTAAAAACTAAACACTAAATTCCCCAGGATCCCGTGGATTTATCACAGAGATTTCATTTTTCGCAATTTCAATAAGTAACAAAATTGTTTTCCTTTCTAGTCCCGTTAATAGCTAAGTGCCAAATCCCCCGCAACTCCATAGATATATCCCAGAGGTCACGAGATAGTGGGAGCGTAACCTTAACAACCGATTGGACATCCACAGTTTGGATTTCTGTAGTTGAAATCTACATGGATCAGATTTACGATGTATTGGCAATGAAGAAAGATAAACAAGGAAAAGTGGTCACAGCCCCACTGAAATTGGCAGAAGAAGGGAATGGATGTTTCTTCATCAGAAATGTGCAAGAAATACTCGTACGCAGCGCTGACGAGGTGTTCCAAGTTGTTCAGGTAAGATACGATCTACTGCACAAAATGTACCATCTTAAAGCCGTACATTGCCTTTTGGGGCTAATCAAGACTTCGCCCCGAGCAAAAGAAAGGCCAGAACCGCCGCCGCTTTTATTGTCATTTATTATTGGTTTAGCTTATTACAAAAAATATTATTACAATACTATATAGTAATTATAGCAAGTAAAGATATAGTAAATAAAGTAATTTGTAAATAAAGTAATTTTAAAATGTAATCGTGGTAATTACTAATTATAGTTTATAGTAATTTCCAGGAAAATTGTGTGAGACTTTCTTTGGTAAGGCCTTAGTTCATCAAATGGTGCTCACAATATAATAACCCTTCGTTTGATAATGACGGAAAGTCAGTGGTTGTACAAAAATGGTTTATTTACAGAGTCCTGGAGTATACAAGGTCCAGTATCAGAGTCTCATAAAACTGCGACTCTGAGTCACAAACAAATCAGAACGCTTTCATTATAACTGATATGAAACTAGACTCAAAAATACCTTTTTTGAGTCTGAAACTAGACTCAAAGTTAAACGTCGTATATATACGGACTAATGTAGTACAATAATTTGCAATCGACCTCTGGTTTATTACAAGCTGTAGGTCAATTTCTTTTACAGTATGGGAACTAGGTGGCCATAAAAATATGTAGATTGCTGTCTTTTAACCCCAACAATAAGACATATATGTGTTCTACATCAAGTATGAATAACAAAGGTAATAAAGTTCACAATTGAAAAAAAGGGCCATAGATATAAATAAGGCAATGTCAAAACAATAAATCAAAAGAATACAAGCAATACAAGTAGAAAAAAAGTCCAGAAACTTGGGGAAAGAGGGGGTGAAAAAAATAAAAATCAACTAAAAGAGGAATATGAAAGGACGTTTTGGCTGATTGGGTTTATTTTTTTCGTTTTTTAATCCTCTTTAGTTCCTATTAAAATCCCTTTTAGAAGGAAAGGAAAAATACACAAAAGATGAAAAATAATGCAAAAAGGTATATATATATATATATATATATATATATATATATATATATATATATATATATATATATATATATATATATATATATATATATATATATATATATATATATATATATATATATATATATATATATATATATATATATATATATATATATATATATATATATATATATATATATATATATATATACACATTTTTGCATTATTTTTCATCTTTTGACATGTATATAACATACACAATATAACGTACACGCATATAGCATACACAAATATATACATAGTTAACCATGCATGGACAACCATATATAAATATGGTGAACAACCATCTTCACATATCTGTAAACTCATCATCAATAGCTGATAATTTTGCTCGTTTTAAAATATCAAGAAGCTCATCTTTCCCTGCTTTCCCGACTACGTTATAGACAAACATAGAACCATAGATAGACATAGACAATCACTGACAAATATAGACAACTGTACACATATACAACGTGCATGTATATAACATACGCAATATAACGTACACGTATATAGCAAACACATATATAAGTAGAGGAGGGGGTCCGACTCGTGGCAGTACAAAATTCGGTTATCAAAAGAACGTATCTCCTATCAGTACACCAAATATGGGCATAGCGTCCCTAGGGAGAATGATTACGTAATGGGGTCAATGACCTCTTTTTCCAAGGTCGATTTATTTGATGTTTCTATGTGTAATAGCTCCAGGGCGAAGGTTGCACATGCGCATTGCATTCTAACGGGAACAATGTTATTGATCTAGGACTTGAGGGGGAAGTGAATTTCCAAGAACTTGATTGCATAATCGATCGCGAATGTCATGGTGTCCAGAAATAGTATTAGTTGTTGGTTTGGTCATGTACATGCTCGAGGCGAATGTCATGGTGTCCAGAAATAATATTTGTTGTTGTTGATCTCGCCAATGTTAAGACTTTCCCAGAAACAGTTAGATCACGTGTTTCCTTCTCAGCCAATCAGCGAGTCGGATACATCCTCCTTCTCAGCCAATCAGAGACCTGCTTACATATGATTTTCCCCGTTACATAACAATTCACCCTTGAGATTTCGTATATAACGGACATGCAATGTGATTCAGTTATCAGAAAGTATTTTGACGCTGTGTAAACAACAATGGATAAATTTGATAAACTTGAAGCCTTGGCAACTTCAATTTACCATGTAAGTACATTTTTTATTTTCAAACGATTTTTCATTGGACATCCTCCAGTATATTCAGCTAAAACGTAAATATATTCCTTTACCCCAAATCCCCCCCCAAACCATACAAACATCATTATAATCAATGGAAAACATAAAATATATTCTTTTACCCTCGAAACCTAACCCCCCACCACACCATTGTTTTACAATCCCAAATTCTCGCAAAAAGAAATAAATCTCTTTTCTTTAAAGTTTGATTTTTCTAAATTGTAATATTTTCTCTAACTGAGACTTCCATCACTCTGTTGTTATTAGCTCGCTCTGATTTGACACAAGACTTCGGCACGAGGCTTAAAAGTAGCTGACACCCTTTAAAGGACATCTGGCTTTAATAAATATACAAGAATTTGGATAGCTGCTTAACCAAAGGTTTCTCTGAGAAAGTTAGTTTCGTGTGAAAAGAGAAATTATTGCTAATTAGCATTGTGTGATTACAGGCTTTGCGTCCGTTCATGTGGTATGGGAGCATGGAAATGAATAATTTCCAACATTAATGCCTTACAATATTTTTAGAACATTGGTGAAAGGGGGGGGGTTTGACAAGGACACAAGTCTAACACCTACATTGTAAGGTGAAAACAAACTGTTTCTTCGCGTGAAAAGTAAGGGGGTGAGTTTAAGAAAAAGATACATTGCTTTATTATGCGTAAATTGAATAGCATTTTTACCATATCTTTCGGGGGAGGGAGGGGGTATTTTTCCATGTCTTTTCTCAGGGATATTTTCCGTGGGGGTTATTTTCCGTGGGCTGTTTTTTCTGGGGGTGTGATAAATATACAAACTAGGCCGGCTTTTGAACGGCTCAGTGAGTCGTAATTCTCAGATTCAAAAGGACGCGATATCTTGCGGGGGGGGGAGGGGGTATTTGGCCAGGTCTTTTCTCAGGGATATTGGCCGAGGGGATGAGAGTACGGGGTTTTGTGGGCGGGGGGTTAGATCAATAAAAAACCTAGGTCGGCATTTGCCAGGCACTGTGAGTCGAAATTCACAGAGTCAAAAGGACGTTATATATTTCGGTGGGGGGAAGGGGTATTTTTACATGTCTTTTCTCTGGGATATTTTCCATGGGAGTTATTTTCCGTGGGCTGTTTTTTTTCTGGGGGTGTGATAAAAATAAAAACTAGTCAGGCTTTTGAACGGCCCAGTGATTCGTAATTCACATATTAAAACGTACTCGATATCTGGCGGTGGGGGGCGGGGATATATATCAATGCCTTTTCTCTGGGATTTTTGCCTGTGTGTTATTGTCCGTGGGCTGTTTTTCTGGGGGTGTGATAAATATAAAAACTAGGCCGGCTTTTGAACGGCTCAGTGAGTCGTAATTCTTCTTTCTCAGATTCAAAAAAGGATGCAATTAGTATATTTCAAGAAATTTTTTACGTTGTGCTTTCTTAGTGATAAATGCTTTGTCTAAACAAAATTACATGGATGATGATACTAACTTTCTTTCTGTAAAAAAAAGGGGCATATTAATTCAAAACTAACTTGTTCCATTCTTTTTCAGATAAATTATGAAGAATGCCTGCCCCCTCCACCCAAGAAATTAAGAGTGGACGAGACAAGACCATCCGTTATTAAGTACGTCGGCTTGAACCCAAAACCTGTGCAACCATCTTAGCATACAACACTACAGTCACGACGAAAACTAAAGAGTAAATGGACAGCTACTTTCTATGAAATACCTGTCTCGACTACACAAAGCCCGCCACCAATGATGCAATAAGTTTTACCTGGACTTTCGGGAATTCAAATGCTGCAGCCTAGATCTGCAAATGTAGGCGTTTTTCCTATCTATTATATATAAATATCTATCACTTTCATACAAATAGTAAAGTCCTTTTCCACAAGCAAAATTTTCAAACATTGCGTAAGAGTATATCTCAATGGTAATAATGAGTGTTGTTTTCCCTCTACAGGAACTATAATGTTCTCCCTTTTGAATCCTGTCAAGTGTATGCAGTCGCCCTGGTGGTAAATTAGAATTGCGAGGCCAAAAAAAAAGGCACTCTATTATGGTCATAGTAGGGTTTAATAGTTTCTATTGCGATATAACGAATGCTTTACATTGCCTCTACAAATATTATAAAAAAAACTTTTTATATGAATAAGTTATGTATCATGAGAGGAGTTGGCTATCCATGTCAATTCATGTTTTTTTCCCTTAGAAGATAAAGATTATTATTAATAAAATTGATTTGGTTTATTTTTTTGAAAATAAAAAGAATATACTATTTATTTTTTTACCCCATTTGATAAATTATTGTATTTAAGAACAATAAAAAGTTAACTATCTTATTTTAATTGTAAGCCTTTTTGGGTTATATTGTAATATAAAAGACTTCGTAGCATTACCAATACAAATATTATAAAAAAAAAAACTATTAATAGTAAGTTTTTTTGTATAATGAGAGGATACTGAAATAAATTTAAAATAACTTTTTTTTCCCCAGTTCAGATAAAGAGTATTAATATTAACCTTAATTTGGTGGAGTTGTTTTAACATAATCAAAACCTAATGACATGTTTTAGATTGTAAATATCTTATAATAATATAAGATGTATCATAGGTTCGAGAAATACTGTGGGGGCGGGAGACCGTTGCGAGAAGCGCTGCGGGTCCTAAACGCGCCACAGAGATGCGCCACGGGCTAGAAATGCGCAACAGGGAAGTACAATGGACTCGGGAAGTAAAACCGAGATGCGCCAAGGGTTATGGAAGCGAAACAGAGTTTCAACCTCAATCATGGAAGTGTACCAGGAGGTGACACGGGCCCCCGAGAACTGTAACAGTAATGACTGGGGGAAGCACCGAAAAAAAAAAAAAAAAAATTTGAAAACTGAAAAAAAATTAAAAAATTTTTTCCTTCTATGTCATATATTATATTATATTCATTTGAATTAACCAAATTTTATTAAGCAATAATAATACAAATTTTAAAAACAGTAGGGGTGATTTGAACACTTTGAAAATAAGCTATTTTTTCCTTTACAGATTGTCCTGGTCCAATACTCTCCATCTCTCCCCTGATCATCAGTTCGAGAAGGAGAAGAAGATGCACATGTGGAACCCTCCAAAAATTCACACTGGTATGATTTACACCAAATTCCATATAAGATAGATGACTGTTTTGATTATTTTTTAACTAATTTAGATAGTAGCAAAGTTTACAAGGGGTACTTACATTTGCTAAGCCAAAACAATTTCAAGTTTTAAAAGTATTTTACCCGGGAATTAACAGGTAACCCTCCAGCCGCCTATATCCTCACGACTCCACTTCGAACAACTGAAGTGGAGCATTCGCCTGTTAGTGTTGAACAGCTGGGGGGAGGGGGTAATATACAAGAGGGGGAGGGGGTACAACTCTCCCAGACTTTCAGCTGTCCAACAGAATTTTAAATCATATAGTTGTTTACAATGGAGCGTTTGGGGACCCTTTTAATTCACTTTTGTCTGGTAATTTTGTTTTTGACCCTGTAGAAATTTTGCATAACTATGTAGAAAAAATTTATGTACGTCTGGAGAACCAGATTCAATTGTGGGGGAGTAGAGATTCAATTAAGGTTTCCATTGTTTTAAAAGTTTTTTATTTGAATGAGGGAAAAAGGTAGGTTTATTATCATTTTAAATAGTCTGAAATGCGTGGGGTTTATATAAATTTACAAAGTGTTGAAGGTGCTTTCAGGGATTGGGTCGATCAAATTATAACGCCTCTCGAAAACTATAATGTAAAAGGTAGTGGGTCTCTAGTTTTATTTATTGAAAATTTTAGCGTTATTATATCTAAATTTAATAAATATTTTAATTTAAGAGGGGGGAGGGGACCAGGACCAATTGTATTAAATTATAATACTGATCTAGAAGGTTGTAAAGGGGTCCAGAATATTTGTTTTGAAACAGGTTATATGTGTTTCCGATATACGTTCATCATCTCAGCATTCGAGCCTCTAGCTCGGAGCGCTACCAAGACGAATTTAGACATTTGGGCTATACATGGGACGGAGAAGTCTGCTTTCCCATTGTAGATTTTTCATGTTGCGAAGGGAAATACCCAGTGACGCTTCGATCCATTAACATTTTTGAAAGGACTAATAGACACTTACATATTGGCATTAGTGTGCTACAATATGAATCTGATTTTTAAGATAGGACTCGCTCTAAAAAGAAAGGGGTGGTCTTCCGTGTAAGGGGTTCCTCAGTTCATTTGGTTAAACACTGAGCAGGGCTGTTTTATACGCCAAATAGTCAACCAAGTACCATTAGGCATTTTAATCAGATCACTGACATTAGTAGAGTTTTGGGGGAGGGTAAGACTAGGGAGACTTGGGTATACTGTCCAACATGCCTCTCTAGATTTTTGACTGAACTAAAGTTAAAAAATCATATGAGGCATTGTAGACAACATGGCTATCAGACAGTGGAAACGGTTTCAGGGGATAGTGCAATTCTACGTTTTAAAAATTTCCAAAACAACCTTCTCCAATGCAACAAAATATCTTTAGATTGTGAAGCTAAGCTGGTGGAGGTGCAAAACCCCCAAGATACCAGCCGAGTCAAAGAACACCGGCCCATTGTAGTGTCCTATGCCCACGCGCAAAGAGATAGTTCTAACATCATGTGGTTTTGAGAAATAGTTGAAACATTGGATGAGGGCGAGTGCATGGACAAGACATTGACTAAACTGATTGGCACGGCTAATGGTGCTATTTCTCGTTTGAGAAATACCCATTATCCAATGGTGCTGTCTGCAGAGGATCGTCTCGCGAATAAAAATCCCCAAATAGTGGTGGTGTGCAAGATATATGGTCCAGAGGTGGGGACTCACGGGACCACTTGTGGGCAGGGGACCTTTAGCGCTACTGCAAATTGATGGCAGGACCTTGCATCGGGGGGTAGTCCGTGTAGAGGAGTTCCGCTTCACTCGTGTCCTTTAACTGGTAGCCAGCAGTTTTTTATAACTATTTTCGTTCACAACTATAATTATTACTTGAATTTTATTTTACCGGCACTGGCACGTAGTCACAGGGAGGAAGGGGGAGTAGATTGTCCATGGGTAAATAGTTCATTTACCTATGATATTATCCACAAATCAGCTGAGAATTTATTGATTCTCTAGCTTAAATGGCACGTAGTGGATAATGGGTATATGTGCTGCAATAAAATCAGGTTTTTAGATTCTTTTAGTTTTTTCCCCAAGGCATTGAGTCAATTGATTCAAGTGCAAAAAAGCGAAAATTTTGATAGCTCTCCCTTGCTTAAACAACACTTTCCAGACAGTGAAATGTATGACCTGTTGACCTGCAAAGGTATCTATGAATAAGATTATTACTGTTCTGGTACACGCTTAAGTGAAGAGAAACTACCTCCAATTGAAGCTTTTTAAAATTCACTGACCAACAGTGAATGCAGAGCCGAGGAGTATGAGTTTGCCAAGAAGGTGTGGTCCAAGGGGGATTGTAAAAATGGGTGAGATTATTGTAGACTGTGCTTGGCCAGTGACGTTCTAACTCTGTTGGATATAATCTGTAAGAACAAAGACCAGATCTCTTCAGAGTTTGGGTTAGATGTAGGATATTATTTTGCTACACCCCATTTAGTGATGTATTTAATTTTAAAAATTAGCAGGGAGGAAATAGGCCTAATCATCGATGTAGATCAGCACCTTTTTGTAGAGTGTTCAATGAAGGGAGGGTATGTTTTTCATGGGGATCGCGTCTTATCAACCGATCCGAGCGGACAAAGCACCGGTGCAAAGTCAAATGCTGTGTTCTTGGACATGAACTCATTGTACCCCTCGGCAATGTCAAACTACTCTTTGCCGTGTGGGAACTATCAATGGCTTGAAAATCTTTGTGAGGTCCCAGAAATTACCACCGTCGAGGACAATGGTCCACAAGGATGGTTCTTTGAAGTTGAGGGTCACATTCCGCTGGCGCTTCACGACTCAGTCAAAGATTTTGTCTGGCCCTGTATCACTCTGCCGGTGAGCAGGGGCTCTCTGAGCCCCTACAATCTTTCATTGGTTGAGGATATGGGGATGCATTGGACTCCCTCTAAACCGAAACCGATTGCTGATTTGGACCCTAAAGAGAATATCGTTGTTCACCATGTGCTTTTGCATTGGATGGTGAGCAATGGCTTCAAAATCACGAAAATACACAGGGTCCTGCAGTTCAATCAGAGACCCTACTTGAAAACGTTTATCGACACCTTTGTCGATAAACGCTCTAAGGCAAATTCAAAGGTGGAGAAGGAAATGTATAAGCTCATCCTAAATTCAGCGTTTGGCAAAATGTGTGAAAGCGTTCATAATAGATCTCGCTGTGACGTCGTGACTGAGCCTCTAGAGTGTGCACGAATTATTGCCGACCCCAATTTTACATCGTTCACGAGCATAGAGGCCGGCATGGTTCTTCTACACAAGTAAAAGAGAAATATAGTACTGAAAAAGAATAGAGCGGGAGGTAGTTCAGTACTTAAAACTTCGAAAAAGATCATGGTATCCTTCTTTTACAAAATGTGCAAGGTGCCCTGCCCATAGGCGGAGACTCTTCAAGTTTATTATGGTGATACAAATTATCTGCTGTTAAATGCAAATGGGAGTGCCTTGGATTTAATTGGTGAGTTGCAAAATGTAGACCACATCAGCTCGCAGATGGATTTCACCAACTGGAACCCAACACTCTATCCTAAGTAAGTGAAACGTCAAGCCCCCAACCAACTATTAATATTAAAATCAGAGACGGGGAGTGATTTGATATCCAGGGGGGTGGTCCCGGGTCCCAAAGTCTAGTGCGTTGAAACTCATAGTGGGGAAGAAAAGAAGGCGTGTAAAGGGGTGCCTACACATTTTGTAAAGAGCAATTTTAACATGAGCGTGTACAGAGACTGTGTAGAAAGTAGCCTAGTGCCGAGAGCACAAGTGCTTGCAATTTGCTCTCTACAGTATGTAAATTATACTGTGAGAGTTGAAAAAAATGCAATGTTGTCTATATCCGACAATGTCTATGTGCTTGAGAATGGTTTGACTGTCCTACCCCACGGCCACTACCGTATTTCAGACCGAGTTGAATGCATAGACTATCGCAATCAACTTGGTCTGGATAAATTAACCTAATCTGACAATCTAACCACCTTAACTCAACCTCATCTAGCCCAAGCACTAACCATCACCACTAACCCAACCTCAACTAACCTGCAGTGACGATAACTATTTTTTTTCCTCCGCCGCTCCCGGGGGGGGTGGTCCCTTCCCGCGGCCGCCCAGGGGGGGGGGGGGGGTCTCACCCATGGCCGGCCGGCCTTCGGCCCCGCGGCCCCCGGGGGGGGGGGACCCACACACCTTTTAATTCAGCATCAAGTTAGACTTTGCGATGAGCAATTCCCATAAGTGTGTGTCTGTTTTTTCGGTTCTATTAAAAGTTTTATTGTATATAAATGTTTTTAAGTTGACAAAAAAAAAGTGTTGTACAGAAAAGTGTGGATGATGATGGACAAAAAGTGTTTTTTTTATTTTAAATAAATTATTGTACAGAAAAGTGTTTTTAAATAAAAAAACTGCTTATTTATATAGGGTCATCATTGCCCTGTGTTCATGTTGAAAAAATGGAGTTTTAATTTTGACCATCGGAGAAATTTTGTCAACTGTTCTTGTTGAAAAAGTTTTATTATTTTTATAACTCAACAAGTAGACTGCAAATATTTGTTTTCTTTCAATTTCTAAATAAATACTAACTTTTAATATTGTTTTTTTTGTTGTTCTTTAATGTATAGATCCATGGGAGAAATTATTGCTACTTATTCATTGAACACATATGATTTACAGTTAGTTGTAGTCCGACTGTTGTCAGCAGCATGCATCAATTTAAAACACCCTTCTGATCGTTTCTGTGTGGCCCGTCAATGTCGGGAAAAACAACGCTTTTAGCTAGAATAATTCAAAATTGTGATAAAATGTTTTTTGAAAATTCAAAAAAAATCTACTATTGCTGTAGTGTTTGACAGGAGTCCTATGATAAAATAAAAGCAAGTACCACAACCATACCAATACAATTAATACTAGGACTTAATGTTTTCAATAGTATTGAATCGAACTCGTGGTTGATTATTGATGATTTGGCTGAATCTATTGAACAGTTCTCACAGGAAATGATACAATTGTTCACCGTTCGCTCCCATCATGAACACATTTCCATTAATCTAGTCCTACACAATCTGGTTCCTCAGATCAAATGTATGCGAACCCTTGCATTGAATTTCACTGTTTATATTATCTATCTAGTCGTGCGTGATTCTAGCTCGCTAATAACTGATTCATAACTCGCTCAATAATCAGATATAACCCGGTGCCCCGAAATGTATGGGGTCAGCTGACACCCAAGCGACTAGCAAACCCTACGGTTATATTTTGTTGGATCTTAATCAGAGCACGCCCGAGGATCTAAGTGTAGTCACCGACATTTTCAACAATAAAATTACAGTACATCTTCCCGTGACCAGTAGAAAAGACTAATAGTCACCATTATGACACTGAAGAAACTACAAGAACAACGGCATCTGTTTTCTGTTTTAAGCACTTCAAAACCGTTGCTTAGGAATGCTATACTCAAACATGGGGTTGACAATGATTTCATTAATCTAATATCTGAACTATGTTTAAATTTAACGGCGGGAATTGTTCAACTGCCATATGTTTTTATAAACCACAAAACCAAAAATGTTCCCACTTTCCGCGCCTGGGATTTTAAAAACAAGGGAAAAAAATTAAAATGACCACGGCTCCTTCAGGCGGGTGGTAGCTTTTTCACGATTTTACTACTGATGAGTGCAGGACTTGTAAACAGTTTTCTCTAGGGAGAGAGAATAGCAAACCATATAAATTGACACCATTTGAACTTGTCCTCTCACCCATCTAACATTTTGAAGACAATCTAAGCAAATTCATTAACGATGAGAATATTGCCGATGACAAAAAACTGCTTTTACTTCAAGATGCATTGCAACGTGTGGACAAAAATAAACCTTCTCATGAGAGACCTGCCACCGTCGCCGATCCCTCCAGACTGGAAACATCTCAAGATTCTGCAGCAGCACTGCAATCAAAGGATAATGACTTGAATTCGATTGTAATGACAATTGGAAACCTACTTCCTCTGACCTATCGAGAACAGATTAAATGAGTATTATCATATCTCATGTTTGAAACTGGTAATCAAGTTTAAGTCGAGAGCACAGGAAAACAAATTATAATTCAGGGGAAGAGTTATAATCTAGTTTATTTTATTTGCGATATGTTGACGAATCGTACAGGACTTTTATCCATTGAAAATAATCTATACACTTGTCTGTGTGCAATAAACTGCCCCAAAAGTCTTATTGGCAATAAGAAAATTGTAAAGAATATAAAAGAATATAGTCCGCCATCAACGCCACCATATAAAAAAAAAGAAGATCAAATATTTGAAGATACAAGCATCAGCAGCAATGATTTTATAACACTTGTTGTTGCGATTCAACAGTGAGGACGAATTGATTTGCCTGCCAGTTGGCAAAAAGAGAATGGAAATTACACTTCGCGTCTATGCTCAAACTGGTTGAAGTTCTGCAAGATGTATATGAGAATATTGGTTAGGTGGGGCGTTTAAGTTCCCCCAAAATGCTTTCCAAAGTCCCTGTCACAACCACCAAATTGAAAAATATTAAAGTGTCTCTAGAGAGTGAATCGCGTTACAAACTGCATCGAAATCACATGCTTTGCAGTAAACAATATTGACGAACTCCAGCCTTTGTCCCTTTGCATATAATGCAAACGGATCTTTTCATTCTTGGTGCAGTTCAACGGCGTCACAATGGGCCCAGTTAATATAGTCTAGTGGCAAGTAATGTCTTTAGTTGCTATGCCTATGCCATTTCTCTGTGGTCGAAAAGAGGTGTCAAAGTTGCAAGGGGGATTGAAATTCGTCTCGATCAGGATTCATATAGAAAAATTCAATCTGAACGCGGTAGTGAATTTGTTAATCACCAAGTGCAAAAGGTTATTTTGAAATATAATAAAACACTATATCATAGTCACATCCCGATAAATGCTGCATTGGCTGACATATTGATAAGAACGATTCGTCTATTAATTTAAAGATATTGCACATTTAACAATACATCGGCTTTTATTAATGATTTAGGTAAAATCATGCAGATGTACAACCATTGATCCCATCAATATCTGTCCATTTCTACACTATCGAATGTTCACTACGGTGAAAATACATTTGATATTTTTCTAAAGCAATACTCCAAGGGTGAAAAAGAGAAAAAAAAGGAATTCAATGTTGGTAATACTGTTCGAATTAATAGAGCCACCAATATTTTTGAAAAGATGAATTATTTATGGAGCATCGAACTTTTTAAAGTGTCTAAAATCCTAGACACCGTACCCATAACATATTAACTGTAAGACACCAAGAATAATGAGATTGTCGGCAGTTCTTATGAATATGAACTGCAAACAGCTAGAAACACTAGCGAAATGTATCAAATTGAAAATATATCAAAGAGTCGTACACGCCACGGTAAGAAACAGGTGCTTGTTCGATGGCTAGGATACAACTCAGATTTTTGTTCTTGCGTCAGTGTTGAAGATATTAACAATGCCCAATGATTTCTATGTGACTTTTATGTCCAATGTTTCTGATACTCTCTACAATGAACTTAATAGAACAAGTGATTTTTGGCCGAAGCTCTCCCCCACCCTCAAATTCGAGGGAAAGTATGAAGTGGCTCTTGTCGACTGTATTCTCAAAAATACCTATGATACCCTGAGAAAAGATCGTGAATATGAAATAAAAATTAGACCCTATGATTGGCCACCACCACCAGGTGATCAAGAACAAATTCAAAAAATCAATTTGTTGGATTATACATAAATTGAATTCACCTAAGAGGAACTCACCTGTATGAATGATTTTTGTCGTTATATTAATAAAAGAATTTCCGCTCTTAAAAAAGGCGCTTTTCATTTCAACTATTCAAAGGTGGAGGGCAAGATCTACATTAGTTCACCTCTTGTCAGTGACAAGGTTATTCTCAATGATAATCTAAAGTATGTTCTTGGCTTTAAGCTCAATATAATCAATGGTAAAAGTGCGGGAAACACTAATTTAATTTTCGCTGACGACCCGCCTGTCTTCTCCACAGACACTTTTATATTTCCATATGATTTATTTGTTTAAACATCTTGGGTTGGTAATTCAAATATTCCCCTCCTACGAGTTCTTTAACAAAAAACAATCAGGAACATAATCATCACCACAATATAAATCATCTTCAGTATAGTACTGTAAACACTTGCTATTTGGAACTATGTCAGTTAACACTAAGAACCAACATGGGTGATCCCCTAGCAATTTCAAAAGGTTTGGCTGTGATTAATTGAAATTTTCGACCCATTTTTCAACTGCACGATGTCTTATAAAACATTGGTATTCACTTGTACTAATATGGACTGCTATGTTAATACTCTTGGTCAAAGACCACTTGGCAGTGGACTGGACTACTATAAGGGTCGCTCGTCAATGTCTAGCTATGGTCTTGGTAGCTGGTTTGCTAAACTGTTTTGCTCTTCACTACCGCTGGCGAGAAAATATCTTGTACCGGCTGCGACAGATTTTGCATCCTCTACCCTATATGAGTGGGGCTCTGGCAAGGATTTATAAAAATGTGCTTCTGAAAATCTTAGGTCCAGTGCGCGAAACCTTGGCGAGAAATTAAAACAGAATGGTAAAGGCTTAAAAAGGTCAAGAAACACTACATCCCTCATCAGTCTCTGCTCAGGATTGAAACGTAAGACATCCCTCTTGTCAAAGAAAAGAAGGAAAAAGCCAACACGTAGTGTAACCAGACGCCCCAGGAAGAATAAACTTGTCAGATCGAAACTAGATTTCTTCTCCTAAAATGTCCTACCTACCACATAAGGATTCCCAACCTTCAATCACCGCCTCATTGAATCTATTCAATGCTGAAAATGTTGATGTGAGTGTCAAGCATGGATACTATGAACAATTTTATCCTCAACAACCCCTCTCCGATAATATCCACTTATAAATTTATTCCAATGAAGACTACTTTATGAACATGTCTTCAACGTTTATAGATTTTCTAATAAAAGTTCGGAAATCTGATAATTCAATGCCGATTCGGGACGATGGAATATCCTATGAAAATTGTATATTACATAATTTATTTTGTCAAATTAGTGTCTATATCAATGGCACGCTGGTGAGCACAAGCACAACTCTCTCAAATTATGCAAGCTATATCCAATTTATGCTCATGACACCCAATTCCTATAAGGAACTGAAAGTCATCTCCAATGTATATTAACATATTACTTATATTAATGGTATAGTTGTGCGTAAAAATACTACAACTAGTGACTAGGATCTAGGTGAGAAAGTACATCATGAACTATTTAATATACCAAAATGGATGCTACCCACTGTTAAAGTGGATATAAAACTGACGCTTGCAACCTCCAATTTCATATTGAGAAAAGAACTTGCTGCCAATCCTGATGTAAGTCTCCCCTCACCTCGGCAATACTTCATGTACGCAAACAACAGGTCATGAGTTCTGTTGCTTTGGCCGTGGAAAAACTGAGAGCCAATGGCAATAATATTAAAATACTTGGTCCTCATACAATCACCAATCAACGTCATATATCAATGGGCTCACACACCTTCACCGATTCATCCTTTATCAATGATGAAATTACGTCAAACCTTGCGCCGGCATTTGTGAAAAGCACCAGTGCATTAGGATCATGGACTGAATGTCCACATATATTCGAGATTTTTGGTCTTTCATCTCTTGTGTGCTAAGTAAACGTCATCCCACTCTACAATCTATCTTTTTATAAATCCTATAAAACACTGTACGGGCTGAACATGAACACCCTAGATCATGATTCGCAACTATTCGAAAATGGTATAACCGAAGATATGTTTGGTAAAACACATGGTGTCATTATACTGGATTTGTTGGGTACACAGGATATGAGTATAGTACGTACGGGGAGTGTGCGTTTAGAGTGTACATTTGCCAACACATTGGCTGAGAGTATTGCACTAATCTCACTAAATCAATATGAAACCTATTAGGAAATCACTCCCGAAGGCAGTGTTCTACTAGACTTGGCGCCATGAACACCAGTCAAATAATCAATGTATTTAATATGGACCCCTACATGTCCAAATACAAATTCTACTGTCTGCCCTCTGATTATCTTGGAAAAATTCAACGTGTCAAAACTACCTTAATTATTATTAACAGCAGTCCTTCGACTGTGCTGACGGGTCATTGGTTGTGCTTCTTTCAAACAATGAAGACGATTGAATTTTTTGATCCTCTTTGCCTACCCTGTAGATTATACACACCTAACATCAGAATCTATATTGAAAGCAGTTGGAAAACTATAATTCAAAATCGGAAGAGGGAACATGATCTAACGACTAAAAGCTGCGGCTTCCATGCAGTACTATGGTTTGTGTTCCGATGTTGTGGATATACTTAAATGCAGTTTCTACACAGTTATGTTGGCAATCCCCGTCTGATCGACTTTTTAGTGTAAAATATCATCTCAGACCTATAGAGTATTGATTTCAGTGCCCTAAGAGTAAAGTTCTTAAAAAATGTTTGTTAATTTGTTTATTAATAAAATGCATATATATGTACAAAATTGTCTTTCAATCTTCACTTTAGATTTCTTCATCTTAGATGTATAGGGAACTGTCGTGAACCACTAATGTCGATAAATAATTTGGATTCACTGTATATTGATCTTGATTGACTGCAAAGTCAGGGTCACATTTTCTACAGTACAATGTAACTTCACTCTTGTCATATCTCTTTGTATAGTCAATGATACTATTTACATTCATATCATGAAATTCACGAGTTTCAATCTGTCTATTTGAAGCAATATCACATACAATGTTTTCAAATGGTGAATCACATTCTGTCACAGCCAAATAAAAATCACTTTGCTTATAGTCATAGTAGGTGGTGACATCACAACGATGACGTAGAAACGAAATTGTCTTGTTACCCCAACAGTTGAATCGTAGACCTGACTCCTCCTCCCAGAATAATTTAAATCCGCGACAATACCAATCTCGTAGAAATAAACTAAAATCACGTTTGAGATTCTTTCCAATCATAGCGGGGTAAGTATTCTCCCACTGATCACATTTATCATAGTGACAATTGGAGCACATGTGCCCTCTAGGATGCGAGTCACACACCTCTTCAAGACATGAATTACATACTTTAATTTGCACTGCATAGCCTCTATGTAATTTACAAGGATTACATAATTTACACTTTTCACTATAGTCATCAATAATTGTACAAGTCTCACATTGATTCCAACTGCCAAGAGTGTACATGCACAATGGACATATATAGAACATTTTTCGGTTTCTAATGTCAACTCACTCACAGCTATCATGAAACTTATCCTCTTCGCTCGATAAATTCAACAAGATGAAAATTGGGGGAGAGAGGAGTAGCTATTTTACATTAGACATTTCAGATGATGGGGGGAGCCATCTAAATTGAATCGAGTGGAACTGTTTTCAAAAGCATGTACACAAAACGATTCTGCCTTTTTCCAACTAATATAAAATTAAAATGGGTATATTCATTTGAGTCAGATCATAAAAGTTTCATGCAATAGTACGATGGTGGGGAATCCCTCCTCATTATACTGTCAAGTGTTCCCCGACTAAAGAATATCCTGCATTTAAGAGATAACTCGAGAAAATCATCATCCAAAATCAAATGTTTTTCCATAAACACTAGATTTGATCTAATTCTCTCTTTCTCAAATTTATTCATTTTTCAGTCCTTTCACTCCAACTGCTGACTCTAGACTGACCCTGATTCGTTAGCTCTAACCAGAAAAGAAAGAGAACATTTTCGATTTCGAAACAATTTTATTGAATAATTACAACAACAACAACAACAACATTGATAATATAGAGCATGTACAATCAGCGATACTCTTTATTGTCTTCAATATGTTTCACCAAAGCACTTAAAGCACATTGAATTCTATTCACATGTGCTATATCAACTTTAGCGGCGAAACATAATTGATCCTCCATTTTAAATTTGCTCAAGGATATCACATATCTTGTATATACTACATCCTAGTCCAGACAAAGCTATGATCCTTTCGTGATTTCCACCGCAATGCTTGGTGCTCTTGTATTATTTTCACCAACTCAACTATCAATTTTTAATAGGGTAAACATTCCACTTGCCATTATCAACACACACAAATATATATCTAAATGAGTAAAGTCAAAACTGTTCTCACTCCTTTGAATTATATTCACAGACTAAAAAAAACTATAGCAAAAAAACTCGTTCCTTATATTCACTTCGTCACTAATATGTAACCAGGCCTCTGATTGGCTGAGAGGGGGGATGTATCCGACTCACAGATTGGCTGAGAAGGAAACACGTGATCTAACTGTTTCCGGGAAAGTCATAACATTTGGCTCGAGAGCAACAACAACAAATACTATTTCTGGGCACCATGACATTCGCCTCGAGCATGTACATGACCAAAACAACAACAAATACTATTTCTGGACACCATGACATTCACGAACGATTATGCAATCAAGTTCTCGGAAATTCACTTCCCCCTCGGGTCCTAGATCAATAACATTGTTCCCATTTTAATTCAATACGCATGTGCAACCTTCGCCCCGGAGCTATTACACATAGAAACAACAAATAAATCGACCTTGGAAAAAGAGGTCATTGTGCGATTACGTAATCTTTCTCCTTAGGGAGGCTATGCCCATATTTGGTGTACTGATAGGAAATACGTTCTTTTGATAACTGAATTTTCTACTGCCACGAGTCGGACCCCCTCCTCTACTTATATACATAGTTAACCATGCATAGACAACCATATATAGCCTACATAGCCATCCAGAAAGAGAATTATGGAAAATTGGGTAATCAGTTTTTCAAAGAATTCTTGCCCCTGTCCATTTTTTTATATTATCTTAGTTTGTCATTATATTATTTATGTATTTATTTCCCTTAAAATCGAGGAGTATATAAAATACATTAATAAAAGAGTTTGAAAGACTTTGTCGGAGAGTTTTTGAGTGAGTTTAATTCTTACTTGCTTCTTTTTTTTATTATTTGAGTTATGTTTTGTCAAAGACGACTTTTGGCCATATAAGCGAAACATTCCGTTAGGCTCAGACATCACATAAAACAGCAAATTTTGAAAAATGATTGTGTAAAACCAATTTATTATTATTGATGACAGTTTTGGTGAAGCTTCTCTTAGTGTTTCACAATTCGATAAGACAAGGCCGCATCCTGGGGGAGGGAGAACTTAGGGTGTGACTCTCCCCTCCCCTGAAATTTTTGTCTGACTCGTAAGTCGAAACAAGGACGAATAAAAAATCACTTCACATGTTGCCAGCTTTTAAAAAAAAATGTGCACGTGAACCTGAAGTGTAATTCCTTGTACAATTGACAACAATGTCCATGTGAACTTACGATGCACATTCTTGTGAAATTTCTTGTGCAATAGAACCTTGACTATTGTTTCATAACATGCTTGGCCACTTTGTAGCGTGCCAGCTTTTAAAATGTCCATGTGTAACTATAGTGTCCCAGGCGTGGGTTTTCCTTGTAGGGTTCATATCTATTACACTTTTGAGAATATTCTTGTAGGCGTGAATGTATGGTTGATATCAATAGCATCAACACTACTGTTAATAGTGGAAAAAAAATGTGTCGAAACGACACTACAAAACTAATTAAGCAACACCTATGAAATACAACCATAGCTTTCTTCACTTCTTGTTACGACATTTACTTTTTATTTACCAGATTAAATAGGCCTACACACAAAAATTTTCTTTGACATCTCTGCATTTACATTTACAATTAAACAAAATAGAAATAAAACCCTTTTTAAATTTATTTTCGTTTCATTTTATTGTACATTTTTTTTTTTTTCAAGGGATATGAATTGAAGAACTAAATTCGCTGCTCTTATTTTAGAACTATCTGCTGAACTTTACGACAAAAAGTCAACGACCTGAACTGCTTCTCACAATAAGAATGAAAATTATGGCCTAGAACCCTAATTTTTGTAGTTTCAACCTCCCCCCTCCCCCTCCCCCCACAGACACGCATTAATTTTACTTCCCCGTCAAAATAATATGTGAAGCTATGCATATTCTGGTAAAATATTATATAAAATAATACATTAAAATATATTATAAGGCAAAAGAAAAAAAAACTGTGGAATAAATCATTAATATCACTAAGCAGAAGGTCATAAATCAAGGACTAGTTTTTTTTTAAATTTACCCTACAAAATAAAATGAATGGTAGTTGCATGCCTAGAAAAAGTGTTATTTGTTAGGAGGCTGCAATCCCCTACCCCTCTTCTTTCTACAAATAATAGATAGATAGATAGATAGATATTTATTGCAATAAAAGCCACTTTGGGCCATGGCAAAAAAGGAAAATCACACAAAATAATAGCACATGATTATAACACTCATAGCAAAGTATGGTGGCCTACATAACAATAACAACGCAAAATTACAAAACATTACTAAAACATAATAAAGCACACGATACCATTAAACTAACATAAATAGATAGATGTATGTTACATCTATCAAGGGCCATGACTACAAAAATAACAAACAAGAAAACAACTTACACACATACAACAATACTTTCCACACTCACCCCACCCCTTTTACAAAAATCTATCTCTATGTGGCATACCCAATTTTATATACTTTGCTATCATTCTTATTGCCCCATAATTTTTTGATCCCATTACTGAAACCAACCACTCACTTGTCCCCACATTAACAAAAAATAATTATTTCCTTAAATCCTGTAATTCGGGACAAAGGGCCATGAAGTGAAGCAGATCCTCACCATTTTCTCCGCACATAGGGCATGAGTAAGGACCCTCCTTTACCCTTACCCTCCCTAAATATTTCCTCCTTTCTCCAAGTGCTAGAAAATTACCCCTCCCTGATATATACCACCTAATTTCTTCACTATTTAAACCCGCTTTAAAATAATTATCATATCCCCAGACCTCCTTCCATTGCCGGTAAATGCCGAGGGACACCGAGGCTGCGACTTCACACTGCCATTTCTGAATCTCCTGATCTTCAAGCACTCCCTTTACTAGTTTTGCTACATTTCCTACTTCCAGCCCTATCCCCTTCCCTTCATTCCAAACACCTGTTAACCCACAACTATTTAAGATTGATTTCACCTGGGAAGCCCATGAACATTTCCTTCTATCCTGCAACACCTCCAGATAAGCTGTAGATAGGAAGTAATATTTTACTTCCTATCTTTATCCCGTATTATCAAAATAAATTTCTACTAGGACTAAGTGGGATAGATATTAAAGAGTTATAAGTTTTGAAGCTTCAATAATCCCCCTCATTTGTTTTAAACTTTCTTGTCAAAAGATTATAGAGTCTAATGCATTTCTCGGTAAAATATTATGTAAAATTATGCACTAAAACATATAAAGTAAAAGTAAAAAAAAAACTACATTCCATAAATCGTTATTAAGTACTTCATTTGCCCGTACGATAGTGGGCCCATCCCTGGATCTGCCAGTGACTAAGTAGAAGGTCATAGATCAAATTCTATTTTTTTAGATTTACGCTAAAGAATAGAATGAATTATAGTTGTATGCCTAGAAATTGTGCTTTTTGTTAGGGGGCTGCAATCCCCTGCCTTTCTCCTTGCGACAAAAAATTTTTATCTTCCTTGATTTATCCTATATTTCTAAACATTTTTTCTACTAGGGACAAAGTGCGATAAAAATTGAAGGGTCATATGTCACATGCTTTTTCATAAGGCACATTCAGTGTGTTTTAACTTGAAAGTCTCTAGGTGAATATAATAAAAAAAGAAAAAAAAACATTAAATAAACTTAAACACAAAATGTGTATTTGCCCTCTCTTCCGTCGCCCGTGTTGGTTTGTTGGTTTGTTTATCAGTATGAATCTATTAATTCATCCGAACAACTTCCTAAGAGAAGTATGAGAATTCGGATCTAAGCCCCTAAAAGCACACAAACCTATAATAAGTCTAAGGTCTTTGAGAGGTTCATAATACAAAATTAATCAAGTGGTACTTACATATGTTTCCAAATTGCGATCCGCAGTTATAACTTTCAGTCTTGGGATTTCTGGTGCAGGCTCTTCTTGAAAAGATGTTTCGTTCAAGTCGAGTAAATGTTTTGGAAGTCGTGGTCTTCCAAGCTTTTTGTATATTTGCTTTAGTTTTTCCCTGTGCTTCTGTACATTAACCAAGCCAATGCCTTTTTTATTACGCTTCTTTACCATCTTTCACAAAGCACTTTTGTGAACTAACAAGGGCAATTTTTTTAATTGCCTTTCTCTTCTTTCAAAATCTTTGACCGCAACCTAATTTGACGGAGTATTCCTATTTGCCTAATATGTTGAAATATTCGCCTTTGATGTCAGTCGATACAAGTCGAAACCCTGAACGTGTATCACCTAAAACAGGTAATTATGCCCGCCTACTGAAACTAAATATGCAACAGTTCAGGAGTTACTAATGTAAAACTGATGGTAACAACTTTTAAATAAACTGATGAAAATGTCTTTTTTGAATTAATCAGGAAAAAAACTTAAAAATCAAGTTGTTCCTTTCAAAATCCTCTAAAAGTCCGTGTTAAATTTATTAAACTTGTATTTACCGTTTCCTCAGACAAGTTGAAATGGAATTTGCATGGAAAAGTCTAATTTAGAAAGCCAAGTAAAAATTATTAAAAAATAGCAAACTCGGATTATATTGCTAAATCAGGGGAACAGATAAAAACCAAAATCGATGCCTTAATGCGTCTGTTGTCGCCATACAAGCTAAAAGTATTTAACATGGAAGAGATAGCCGGGATTGTTTCTATTCCGTTCCCCCTTAACGTAGTTGAAAGCTCTGGAAAATAGGTCTTAGATGATGACAACCACCCTAACAGCCTTTAGGGTAAGGGTTGTAATTTATGCCCTGGGGGGATATAAGGTGTTTATAGAAAGTATTGTCGTTTCAAAAAGGGCTCATTCGATTGGAAATCGAAAGGCCTATTGCCCTTTTTAATAGTCGGAAGTGATTGGAAGGCTTAACATTTTTATAGTAAAGATCGATGTGGGTATAATGTATTATTTTTGTGTTGTTGTTGTTGTTTAGACAAGGGCACTTTGTATTGAGGGAGTTGTCGCGGGAATTTCGAAAAGGGCTCATTCGATTGAAAATAAAAAGGGCGGATGCCCTTTTTAATAGTCGAAAGTGATTGGAGGGTAACTAATCCCCCTCCCACGCCCACCCTTCCATTTGCCCATTATGTTTAAACACTTAATGTTGCCTTAAGATTAAACCAAAATACACTGTGTTAATGCTAATTCCCAATAAGGCATCTCAGCAGTATCCAAAGAACGACTGAGGGTATTATGTTCAGACTTTCGGGGCTACTTCTGCTCTTAAAATTTAACCAAATCAAAATGGCGTAAGTGTATCCAAGCTATCAAAGAAAGTAAACTGATTTTTTTGTGAATGGTATCAAGTTTTCCATTTCAGGTCAACTAGAGGATGTATGAAACTAAATTAAACACGACTATTTGTGTCCAGATTTTTAAAAGGGTTTATGTTATTAAAAATTGCTGAAAATTTTTCTCCAGCATACAAATAGCAGGCCAAACTATAAAGTTTAAAAAAAAGAAAAGATTTAAAGCATTATTTCCTTTTTCTCTGAAAAGACTTTGTCAATGTAAAACGAGCAGAATTTGATTAATTTTTTTTTTCCACAAAATAACTTTTTCAAAGAAAAGTTAAAAACTCCATTAAACAAAAAATGATCAAAAATAAAATCAAATAATCTACCAAGCGTGGAACTACCGCAAATCAGCATCAATAAATACATGAAGCCCAAAACGAACAGAAATTACAATAAATAACCGAGTCAAACTCAAAACGAGCAGAAATTAACATAAGTTGGGCTCAAAACCCCTATGCCTTCCCATGGCCAGAACAAAATTTACACTACTGAAAAAATACAAATGAATGTGCATTGTCAGTTTAATATACATATACTGATATTTAGTAATCAAAATGTTAATATTATTTGATTTATTAAAATTATAAAAGTAAAAACATTTCCCCCCGAACGGAATGTTGGGAATTTCTGTATTTCCCCCCTGAATGGATACGTTTCTGTGTTTTATTATCATTTGTTTCCAGGAGTGATTGTATTTATCTAGTTTTCGCTATGAAAAGATTTAATTTTTTAAAGTTATGAAGTATAAAGGTGTCAAGTATACTGGCTTTTGATATTCAAAATTAAATTAAAAATATTAAATTAAAATCTTTTTGTGATTTTCTTAATTTTAGTTTTAATGTTTTACTTTGAGCTAACTTCTTTGAATGCGTTACTTTTAATAAACACTGAGTCTAAAGGCATTAAATATTTTGGTGTTTTATAACCAAGTTCAAAACCGTCGATATTGTTAAAAAATATCCCTTCAACGCTTCGGCATTGCTCAGCAGAATTGAATGCTGGGGGTTTACATCTTAGCTTTTGTAAGTAGGCTATTGTTTTATGTATTTTTTTGTAATTACTTACTTTTTGATTTTTATCTACTTTTACTTTAATTGACATACTTTTTCCATTGCCTTTAGAAAAATTTTTGCCCCTAAGCTTCATTTAAGGAAGAAAAAAAAACAAGTTTTTTCATCTGAAAGTAAGGAGCAACATTAAAACTTAAAACGAACAGGAATTATTATGTATATGAGGGGGGTTGCCCCCCTCTTCATTACCTTGCTCGTCGCGCTACAGTTTTTCAGCACTTTAAAAAAAGTTACTTGCTGTTCTAATGTGTTTCAGGAGTCGTTTTTAAAGAATTGGGATAAAATTTAAGTTTTAGCGTAAAGAGCGAGGTATTGATGAGGGGGCAACCCCCGTCATATACGTAATAATTTCTGTTCGTTTAATGTTTTAATGTTGCTCCTTACTTTCAGCTGAAAAACTTAATTTTTTTTAAATTTCTGATCGCTTTTTAAATAACGCCAAAATACCTGGCTCCACCTCCACGGAAAAATCCCCCTCCCCATAGAAATATCCTCTGGACAATTCAATCCCAGCAAAAATTTCCCCGGACAATTACCCTTAACATCTCCACGCGTAAAATTGAATTGGTAAAGAGAAATTTCGTATTGGAATTCTGGCAAATTCACCCAATGTAAAATTTCTTCTGAAAAGTTCACCCCTTGGAAACTTTCCTCTCCATGGAAAATTTTCCCAGCAGAAAATTCGTACTCCTCTCCCCACCCGAAAAATGTATGCATACTTCCCAAATTCAAATAAAACAATGGACACATTTTTTAACTTAAGAACTTTTCTCCAGGGACTGTAGGGGGTCATTTTATCTCCAAAGACATAGTTATTGGGCCTTTCAACTATACTGAACCAAAAAGATATCTCAAAATTTTGATCGGACGATTTTGGGAGAAAGTGGCGTGGGATGGGTCCTGGTTGCCCTCCAATTTTTTTGGTCACTTAAAAAGGGCACTAGAGCTTTTCATTTCCATTTGAATGAGCCTTCTTTCGACGTTCCAGGCCCACTGGGTTGATACGATCACCCCTGAAAAAAAACAAAACAAATTAACGTGCATCCGTGATCTTTCTTCTGGCAAGATTACAAAATTCCGGATTTTTACAGATATGAGCTTGAAACCTCTACAGTAGGGTTCTTTGATATGCTAAATCTGATGATGGTATTTTCATTAAAGTTCTATGACTTCAAGGGTGTCTTTCCCCCTTTTTTTCGAAAATCAGACAAATTTTCTCAGGCTTGTAGCTTTTAATGGGCGAGACAAAACTTAATGAAACTTATATATTTGAAATCAGCATAATAAGCCAATTCTTTTTGTATATCTATTGGTATCAAAACTCCGATTTTTAGAGTTTTGGTTACTATTCAGCCGGGTTGCTCCTTACTTACAGTTCGTTACCATGAACTGTTGATTAGCCATCAAAATCCAAACAGAGACTATTGAAATATTCATCGTTTTTTTTTTTTGCATTACCAAGAGTATCTTAGAGAACAAAAATTTATCATGTCTTAAATCCCCCTTTTCGCAATTTTTCAGGCGGGGATAAAAAACTTGCGATATGCTTCACATTCCATATTCCAAATACGTGTCGTTCGCCAATCAACCAAAGATGGCAGTGTTGACAAAATTCATCAAATTGCTTTCTGTGACCTGGCCAGAGGTAAAAGAACAGCCAAAGCCGAAACAAAAGAAGAAAGGCTGATAAATCAGTCATTGACTACTTTGCGCCATGTAATGGACGCTTTGAAATATAATGCAAAGGCCAAAATTAAAAAGCCCCTGGGAATAAGGTGAGTTTCAAAAGCCTTCCCCTCTTTTTACTATATATCCTCTCGTTTTATTAAGTTATTTTCTCTTTTTGTTAAGCTTTCTTCTTATCTCCCGTCTTTTTATTATATATTTATCATTAGGAAAATGAATATAATAGTAAAATAAGCAAAACTTTTTTTTTTTATTAAAAAGAAAAATCGAAAGCGACACTGCTTTTCTTAATAAAACATCAAAAATGCGCTTGAATGAGGGGATACCCTTGCGTGATTGCCAAACCAAGAAAAGTCTGGCAAAACTGGGGGTAAAAGGTTATTTTTATCGAACAATTTTCTAAATTTACAAAACTGAATATTTTGGTGAAATAATGTAACGAATTTCTAAATATTTTTTTTTAATGACTTTGTAAAAATTGTTTTAAAAACTAGTCTTTAGAATCAATTGTTTCAAAAAATTGTTGTTTTTAGAAACAATTTTTAAACGGTTTTAAAACGAATATCTAAATATCTTAGCGAAATTAGTAAAGCTGAGTGAATGAAACTTTTTGGCATCAGTTCAAATATCAATTCCAGAAAATATCAACTCCCGAAAATATCCGAAATTTTATTCCTTAAGCTCAATTACTTTCTCTATAATATTGAAGAATATTTGTTCGGAAAGCGATAGTTTATCATAACAAAATATCCACAGAACAGCTGAGGTTGGCCATGATCCCGAATAGTAAGTGCAAATACACTTAATTCAAGCTGATAACGTCGTCTCTGGGTTCCAATTTTTCTATTTGTATCTGGAATTATTTTCCATTGTAACTTGCTGTCATTTTGAATTCCACAGTCATTAATACGTAAGTCTTTAGTTCGTAGTGACTTAGATTTTAAGTCTTAGACAACCATTGACGAAGTAATGACTGTTATTAATGACTCAATGACAAATTTGTTGTCTTTTGATAGTCGTTAATGACTTAATGATATTAGACAGTCGTTAATACGTAATGACTCTTCCAGAACCATCCAGCCAAAACGACCTAATCTTCATGTTTAATTGCCCATAATTCAGTGAAAATAATATTTTAAATATTTTTACCCACATTTTGAGATATTTTTATCCGAATTTTGGGTATATTTACCTACTAAATTTGCCTTAGGGAAGAAAAAATATATCATAATGTTTCTAGAACCAAAAAAAAAAGGAAGTAGTTCTCATATTATTATATCAAATTAAAAAAAAAGAGATCAAAATTGATTAGAACGATTTTGCATACAACTGTATAAAAATGAAGCAAGCCAAAGCAAATAACTGTCGAATTATGAATTCCTTAATCAGTGCTATACTCAGGGGAAGGGGTTCCCTCTGATATTTGCAATATTATTAAGAAATAAGTGCCGAGGGAACTCAGGACTGGGACAAGAAAAAGAAAATAACTTAAAAAGTCCATATTTTTCACTGACTTGTATAATCCTCGTTTTTCTCTTTTTTTTACTATTGTTTCGTTTTATCATGATTAGCCAGTGTGGTCTCAAATAATCCCAGAATTGAATTGTCTGAAGGACATTTTGTTTTGCAATGGATCTCCCATCAAGTTACTGGAATCCATCATAGAAAAAAGTCAAAAAAAGGCAGAAAAAGATTCATCATATCCACAACCTCCAACGGATATCATCCCTTTAGCGGGTGATATGAAAGTTTTTACTGTTTTGCCCTATTTTCCCAAATTCGGTGACAAATTGCAAAGAATTCTTAAAAAACATAACTTAAATGTCACCTTCAAAAATTCTAATAAAATCCAGAACTATTTTAACAGCGATAAAGATAAACGAGCCCTATTTTGGGCAGTGGTGTTTATAGGGTTCCATGTTCTTGCGGCTGTTTCTATGTTGGAAGAACCCATCAGCAATTGGGGGTGAGATTGTTGGAACACAGGTCCTCAATCGACAAAGCTATGGAGCTATGCCAAAAACCTGAGACTTTTGATTCCGCCATGGCTCAGCATGTGTATGACAACCCGCACCATTTCGTTTTATTCGATAACACCTCCATTGACCCTGTTAAAGGTCTCGTACATGTTTTCAGGGAGGCAGTTGAGATAAAAAAAATACATTCACCAAAAGGTTGCTCTCAATAGAGACACGGGAGAAACCTATTTAAGCCCCGTTTATAATGAACTAATTAATTCTGATCGTTTTTACTTAAATATTAAAAAAAATAACATTTTGCAACCTAACCTAATCTGTGATGATGTTTTACCTGGAAAACGTTTAGCTTTTAAAAATGCATTGAATAAATTAAAAAATTGAATTCCCGTTCAGTACTGTATTTTTTCATTCGGTTATCCTTTCTCCGTTACATAGAAAGAGTCTTCAAACTTTAGTTTTGCTTTTTTTTAAGGTTTGAAATTTTTTATAGTTTCTTTGGATTTTCATTAGTAATTTTTATGTCATTATTTTGCACTGAGGACAGTCAAGCGGAGGTCTTGACCGAAATATTTGTATTTTAGTTCATATTTTTCACTTACTTGTATAATCCTCGTGTTTCTCTTTTATTTTTACTATAGTTTCGTTTTACAATGGATATAGGTTGATGGGAGGCAGATAAAGGTAGTGAGATCTAGTGTGCGATAGATTTCTTTCTTTCTCCCCTACCCTATTAACTGAGTCCTATGTATTTTTAAGTTTACGAAGTTATTTAAGGTAGCCATTGAGGCAAGAGGTACTTATACCCTTACTGTTCTAATCATGGCTCCTTCCCCCTAACGTTTTTGCAAATACTACTGGATAAATACCTGTCTAACTTAGCATCTAATTTATGAAATGGCTTTTGGCATGACCATGCATTTGCTAATGGGCGACCTAAACATTAACATTGTAAAAACGCCTGTTGCTTTTGTAAGATGCATCTTGTAAGATGCTTTTGAACGCCTGTTGCTTTTGTAAGATTTGTATCTTAAATGGGTATTTTACAGATATCTTTGGATATTTTACGACTATTTCTTTTGAAACGATTACTTCTTAAAAAAGCACGCGTGAATAATAACCCTTCTTAGGAAAAATAAGGAATTTCATATTTTGCTTATAGTTGCTTTAGGGTTCTCGTCTTAAACAAAAAATCGCGAAGAAAGGAAACGAGGACAATTAACAGCCAGTGAAAAAATTGAAAAATTATGCAAATATTTCGGTCAAGACCTCCGCTTGACCGTCCTCAGTGCAGAATAAAACTGATAAAAATATAAAAACCAAACCTTAAAATAAAAACACGAAACTAAAATTGTACGACCCTTTCCTAGTAACGGTGAAAGGGTAACTAAATAAAAAACACAATTCTAAATGGCATTTCAGAATTTCATTTTGCGTTAAGCACTTTTAAAGGCTGATCGCTTTCCAGTTTGATTGTTATCGGAGACTCTATTCGATTGCACAATATAACTTTGTGGATGTATGTAAAAACGATCAGAATTAATAATTTTGTCATAAATGGGACTTAGAAAAATTTCTCCAGTGTCTCTATTGAGAGCTACCTTTTGGTGAATGTGCTTTTTATTTCAACTGCCTCCCTGAAAACTTGCGTGAGACCTTTAACGGGGGCAACGATAGAGGCCTCGTCAAACAAAATGAAATGGTGTGGATTCTCGTACACATGTTGCGCCAAGGCGGAATCAAAAACCTCAGGCCTTTGGCGTAACCTCATTGACTTGTCAATTGAGGCCTTGTGCTCAGATAACCTCTCCCCCAATTGCTGTTGGGTTCTACCAACATAAGAACAGCCACAAGAACAAGGAATTCTATAAACACCACTACCCAGAATGGGGCTGGTTTTATCTTTACCGTTGTTAAAAAGTTCTGTGTAATATTTGAATTTTTAAAGGCGACGCTAAGTTTATGTTTTTTAAGGATTCTTTTCAATTTGTCACTCAATTTTGGAATGTAGGGTAGAACAGTGAAAAGTTTCTTATCATCCACCAATAGGACAGTATCTGTTGGGGCTTGTGGACCTGATGCCCTCCCCTCTGCCTTTTTTCGTCTTCTGTCTATAATGGTCTCAAGTAATTTTATAGGGTAGCCATTGCAAAATAAAATGTCCTTAATATAGTTCAATTCTGAGTCTATGTGAGGCTCTGAGCATATTCTTATTACTCGGTCAACCAAAGAAGTAACAACTCCTCTTTTTATGCAAGGAGAGTGGTTGGAGGAAAAATGCAAATACCTATCGTTATGCGTAGGCTTTCTATAAATAGAAAATTCAAGGCCAGGAGACTTATTGAAAATTAAAACATCTAGGAAAGGAAGTTTGTGGTTATGTTCTAGTTCTATAGTGAACTGAAGGCTAGAGTCCAAAGTGTTTAGATGAGTTAAGAAGGAGTTAAGTGACTCTCCTCCGTGCTCCCACAGAGAAATAACATCATCGACAAACCTACCCCAGAAACGGTGTTTTATCGGAAAACTTTACAGAGCAGAGATTTCTATGAATTCCATATAAAAAGTTGCCAAAAATGGTGAAAGACTTGTACCCATAGGTAAACCCCTAATTTGGGTGACAAATTGATTATTATATTGGAAATTTGAGGAGGAACTATTGCAAAGACGGACGAGACGCATACTAGTCTTAATATCCAGTGTTTTGTAGTCCATTTGATCAATATTATCTTCTAATTTCATTTGAAGAGCTAGTTTACATTTTGTTATATCGCAAGATGTATACATAGAAATGGCATCGAAACTGGCCAAAATTGTATCTTTTTTTTATTTCAATGTCTTTTAATTTTTCAACAAGGTCAACTGAATTTCTTATGTGTGAAGTTTGCGTTTGTATAAGGGGCGAAAAGGTGTTGACAACCATTTCCCCAATCTGGCAGTCGGAAAGCTATAAGAAGCCACAATTGGGCGTAGAGGGACTCCATCTTTGTGGATTTTTGGGAGCCCGTAAAATTTAGGAGCTGAACAACCTTTAGAGTAAAATAATTTATACATTTGTGGAGTAATAAGTCTTTCAGTTTGCAAAATCCCTAGCTCCTTTCGTACTAAACGGGTCAACTTATCGGTGGTGTCTGAATCTACGGGCTTGTAAGTAGAGGTGTTGGATAAAATATCTGTAACTTTTTTAGTGTACTAAGTTTTATAAATGATAACTATTTTATTTCCTTTATCAGTACTGTTAATATTGATGTGTGGGTCTTTTTTTAAATTTTTGAGAATTTGTGTTTCATGATTTTTTGACCTTGGGGAATATGGAATGAAATCAAGAATATTTTTAACCACCTCTCATCCAAGTAAAATATGGATTGTCTGCAGAACCATGTAAACAAAATATACCTGCCTCCACATTGGAGACTGTCTCTAAAAAATTTTCGTGTGTTTGAGTTATGCAAAATTTATGTCTCTTGGACAAAATATGGATTTCTTCCGTAGTAAGAACTTTACAAGATAGGTTCTCAATGGCCGGACCAGGACAAAATCTCGGTAGAAAACATCTGGAATTCTGAAATTTTTCGTACTCTAATTTTTCAAACTTTTCTGATAAACGAGCCTTAGCCATACAAAAGTCGTGGCGGAAAGTATTCTGAGCTATTCTAGATATCTGCTGAAAATCCGTCGGTGACCGTCGGATTCTTGATTTCATTCCATATTCCCCAAGGTTAAAAAATCATGAAACACAGATTCTCAAAAATTTAAAAAAAGACCCACACATCATTATTACCAGGGCTGATAAAGGAAATAAAATTGTTATCCTTGATAAAACTTCATATAATACAAAAGTTACAGATATTTTATCCGACACCCATACTTACAAGCCCATATATTCAGACCCTACCGACAAGTTCACCCGTTTAGTACGAAAGGAGCTAGGAATTTTGCAAACTGAAAGACTTATTACTCCACAAATGTACAAATTATTTTACTCTAAAGGTTGTTCAGCTCCTAAATTCTACGGGCTCCCAAAAATCCACAAAGATGGAGTCCCTCTACGCCCAATTGTGGCTTCTTATAGCTCTCCGACTGCCAGATTGGGGAAATGGTTGTCAACACCTTTTCGCCCCTTATACAAACGCAAACTTCACACATAAGAAATTCAGTTCACCTTTTTGAAAAATTAAAAGACATTGAAATAAAAAAAGATACAATTTTGGACAGTTTTGATGCCATTTATATGTATACGTCTTGCGATATAACAAAATGTGAAATAGTTCTTCAAAGTAAATTAGAAGATAATATTCATCAAAGAGACTACAAAACACTTAATATTAAAACTATTATGCGTCTCGTCCGCCTTTACAATAGTTTCTCCTCATATTTCCGATATAATAATCAATTTTTCACCCAAATTAGGGGTTTACCCGTGGGTACAAGTCTTTCACCATTTTTGTCAACTTTTTATATGGAATTCATATAAATCTCTGCTCTGGAAAATTTTCCGATAAAACACCGTTTCTGGGGTAGGTTTGTCGATGATGTTATTTCTCTGTGGGAGCACGGAGGAGAGTCACTTAACTCCTTCTTAACTCATCTAAACACTTTGGACTCTAACCTTCAGTTCACTTTAGAACTAGAAAATAACCACAAACTTCCTTTCCTAGATGTTTTAATTTTCAATAAGTCTCCTGGCCTTGAATTTTCCATTTATAGAAAGCCTACGCATAACGATATGTATTTGCATTTTTCCTCCAACCACTCTCCCTGCATAAAAAGAGGAGTTGTTATTTATTTGGGTGACCGAGTAATAAGAATATGCTCAGAGCCTCACATAGACTCAGAAATGAACTATATTAAGGACATTTTATTTTGCAATGGCTACCCTATAAAATTACTTGAGACCATTATAGACAGAAGACGAAAAAAGGCAGAGGGGAGGGCATCAGGTCCACAAGCCCCAACAGATACCGTCCCATTGGTGGATAATAAGAAACTTTTCACTGTTCTACCCTACATTCCAAAATTGAGTGACAAATTGAAAAGAATCCTTAAAAAACATAAACTTAGCGTCGCCTTTAAAAATTCAAATAGTACACAGAACTTTTTTAACAACGGCAAAGATAAAACCAGCCCCATTCTGGGCAGTGGTGTTTATAGAAGTCCTTGTTCTTGTAGCTGTTTTTATTTTGGTAGAACCCAACAGCAATTGGGGGAGAGGTTATCTGAGCACAAGTCCTCAATTGACAAGGCAACGAGGTTACGCCAAAGGCCTGAGGTTTTTGATTCCGCCTTGGCGCAACATGTGTACGAGAATCCACACTATTTCATTTTGTTTGATGAGGTCTCTATCGTTGCCCCCGTCAAAGGTCTCACGCAAGTTTTCAGGGAGGCAGTTGAAATAAAAAAGCACATTCACGAAAAGGTAGCTCTCAATAGAGACACTGGAGAAATTTTTCTAAGTCCCATTTATGACAAAATTATTAATTCTGATCGTTTTTACATACATCCACAAAGTTATATTGTGCAATCGAATAGAGTCTCCGATAACAATCAAACTGGAAAGCGATCAGCCTTTAAAAGTGCTTTACGCAAAATGAAATTCTCAAATGCCATTTAGACTTGTGTTTTTTATTTAGTTACCCTTTCACCGTTACTAGGAAAGGGTCGTACAATTTGAGTTTCGTGTTTTTATTTTAAGGTTTGGTTTTTATATTTTTATCAGTTTTATTCTGCACTGAGGACGGTCAAGCGGAGGTCTTGACCGAAATATTTGCATAATTTTTCAATTTTTTCACTGGCTGTTAATTGTCCTCGTTTCCTTTCTTCGCGATTTTTTGTTTATCATGATTAGCCAGTGTGGTCTCAGAAATTGGTTCTCGTCTTGTGGTGAATTTCTTTCAACAATTCTTATTTACAATATAATAGACATTGTAAAGTTCAACAATTTATAACATGTTAACAGGCATTTGCAAATTTTGTTGGGTTTGCTGTTTTTGCAAAGATTGCTGCCTTTGCAAATACCTTTCTTGCTTTTTTATTAAATTTCTTGAGATGTAGCCGGTCATTTTGGCATGACAATACATTGGCTAATGGGTGACTTAAACATAGATACTGTCCAAAACTTCAACCATGCAATTATTAAATTAGAGACTGATATTTAGTATTGCTAATACTAGATTACGATAAACTGTCGAATGTTTTTAAGATTAGTTTTCAAGTGTTTAGACAAGGGGCCGCCACCTTTTGTAAGTCAAAACGTGAAGATCAAATGAAAGTTTGAGTTAGTAATATTTTCATTTTGTTTTTCATTTTGCTAAATCCAGTACAAATTATTTCACTAGATAATAAACCATTTTTGACCTGTTTTTCAGTATTTTTGGTCATCTCCAACACGACACTGAAGTGTTCTATTTGAGAATGACAAATAGATTTGAATCTTTGATTCTTTCAATTACTTATTGTTTTTTTTTTCTTAATCTTTAATTAAGTGTTCGAAACAATTGATGAGTGTAATTTCCAAAAAATCACTGTTTGTAAATGATTTCCTGTTGGTACTAACTCTAAAAGCTATAACAAAGCTGGCCGATGATGAACGATTGTAGCTGGTAGCAAAACTTTAAGAATTATTTTGTTGTATAAAACTATATTTTGAAGAAAAGTGTCACTTAATATTGTAAGTCCTGACGTTGATTACGTCTGTACAATAAGTACATATAAATTCGTCACCATTTTTTATACATCCATGCTTTTCACCCGAACTAAGATACGCCCCAATTTTATCCTGAAAAACTACCAAAATCGGAATTTTGATGCCCTTTCAACAAAGACGCGCAAAAAAAGCAGGTTAATAATCTCAATGTCAATAAAATGAAATATGGACTATGTTAGTAATTAAAAAATGGGCCTTTCTCAAAATCCGCCTCACACGGTAAAACCCACGCCACAACCTATGCCATATGACTAATAACGGTAAAATTTATTGGGAGAATGTCGCTCTATTGCGCCTATTATTATTGCTGCAACTTTTTTTTATCGAACTAACATGTTGCTCTTGGTATTTATTGTTTTTTCTCCAAATATTCATTTCATGTTAGCTTTATAAATTTTATTTTTGTTTATTATAATTTTTTCTGTGTTTAAGTTGGACTATTGAAATTAGTAAAACGGTACTTGGTGATCCGTGGATTGTTGTGGGTCATGGGTTTCCGACCACGGGCTTAGATTAAACAAGGCTATAGATTAGTTCAAAGAAAAAAAAAATCATTTATACCATCTGTTTAACTAATTCAGGTTAATTCCAAGCTCTTAAAATTCATTGTCTTTATTTAGAAGCATTTTATTGAAACAAAAAATTGCAAAGAACAGAGAAACGAGGACAATAACAGCCAGTGAAAAACAGAAGAAAAAATTATGTAAATATTTCGGTTGAGACCTCCGCTCAACCGTCCTCAGTGCAGAATAATAATAAAGAATTCAGATAAAAGTCCAAAGACCAATATGAAAACTAAACATCAAAATAAACACTGAAACTAAAATAAGGACTCTTTAAAAGCAGTGATAAAAAGGTAACTGAATAAAAAATATGAAGTTTGTGTTCGCATAAGGGGGTGAAAAATTGTGGACAACCATTTTCTCAATCTGGCAACCGGAGAGGTATAAGAAGCCACAAAGGCGTAGAGGAATCTTTGTGGATTTTTTTTTTGTCATGATTAGCCAGCCTGGTGTCAGAAATTATTTAAGCATTTATTTCAAATTCAAATTAATTTATTTAGCATAAAAAAATACAAACAAATTTACAGCGGCCATCTACAAAAACCCGAAGGTTTGTTTACGATGGCTGCAAATCCATTATTATAAAGCTCTACATCCAGATAAAAACTATCTCTTTACGGGGAAAAATCCGCACTTGAATTAAATCAACATAAAGAACATCTCCCACTCTAAAAGGATTACACTCTAGAAATCGCAAGTGAGAAATATCACATATCATCCTTAAAACATCAACTAAAAAAAAAAAAAAAAAAAAAAAAAAAAAAAAAAAAGAAGACATATAACTAAATCAACTATGACAAAATCAATAAGCATCAGCTAGACTATAGAGCCGACTTCGTGCGCTTTAGCCGGGTAATTTTACGAAAATGCAACCTTTGTCTGTCCAAACAATTTTCATACCAAACATTAATCAAATTCAAAATTCTAATCCTTCAAATTATAACCCAAAAGGTAACGCTTCAATCCACTCTTGAGCTGGCTTACATTATCAACTTGCCTAATAGCATCCGGGAGGGAATTCCACACCCCTGGTCCCGCCAAACGAGGCAGAAACGCAGCACGTTGAGTATTCCGGAGCTCCGATGCAAGGTCATTCGCATTTCTAGTCTCATAACAGTGATAAGATGAGTTAGCTTTAAAAATTTCCCAAAAAACCTCCGGTGAACACTTATTCAAACATTGATAAATAAAAATTGCTAACTGGTAATCCCATAACTGATAAATATTTAAAATTTTCAAACTTTCAAAGCAATTCAACGTGCTATTTTCAAACTGAATATAACTACCTAAAATACGAACTATTTTATTCTGTAAAATTTGGACCTTTCTAAAACTTTAAATAAAACTACTAGTCCATAGCATGCAACCATACGATAAATATGGGCTAACAATAGAATGATAAAGTAAAAGTAAAACATTTGACGGTTGTTGATTTTTCAGTCTTCTCATCACACCCAACCGTCTTGAAATCTTAACTGCCACAAGATCACAATATGATTTCCAACTTAAATTAAAATCAAAACTAAAGCCCAAATATTTAACACTATTTACATGCTTTAAAAATTCACCGTTAAAAACAATTTTATTATCTAAAACACATGAAACTCCATTTCTACAAAATGTCATGAAATTTGTTTTTGAAATATTCGTTACCAAATAAATGGAATTTGTAAAATTTATCAATTGAGCGATGGCCTTATTTGTCTCCCCAATTAACTGGTTCAGACAAGAAGATGTAATCTTAAACACTATGTCATCAGCAAAAGATGTTATAAGTGCATCTGATGTATAAAAACGCATGGTATCAACGTAAATTAGATAAAGAAGTGGCCCAAGTACTGAACCTTGAGGCACACCGGAATTAACGATAAAACTTTTTGGAATATAATTTTTAATAGAGACTCAAATAATAAGGTGGTCAAAATATGACTCAAACCATTTCAGAAAAGCCCCTCGGATCCCTAAGCGGCTTAGCCTACAAAATAAAATTTTATGAGCCACCGTGTCAAAAGCCTTTCTAAAGTCTATAAATACTGAAAGTATCAGTACACTTTTTTCAAGAGCACCATTGATGAAATCTGTTAGGTGCTGGACTGCATGTATTGCAGAGTGGTTTTTCCTGAATCCAAACTGGGTATCACTAAGAAAACCGTAAGTAGTCAGATGGTTATAAAGTCGTCGATGCATCACTTTTTCATACAGCTTAGCAAATAGGAGCAATATTGAAATCGGCCTCCAATTAGACGGATCAGTTTTTGAACGCCCTTTGTCACGCGGAATAACTTTAGCCTCTTTTAGACGAGTAGGAAATTCACCTTTCTTCAAAGAAAGGTTAATCAAATCAACAATCAAAGATCAGACTAGCAGGAATCTCGGTCTCTTTCTTCTTATTTACGATTTTATTTATAATATTCCAAGTCGTTTTCGTATTGCCTTTGTTTTTATTAAATTTCTCTCCATAATATTAATGGATGCATGACCTCATTAGCCAAATAATGGATAACTGATTTGTTTAATCTCAGTAAGATATTAACTATGGTTACTATCTATGTAACTCCAATACAGTGTATTTCTTTTTATAATTAAAGAGAATAGCTCCATTTTTACCCCAGGTTTCTAGGTTTCCTTTTTCCTCACCTTTATGCTCTTTACTGGGCAAGTTCTCTCAAATATTGGCTGCAATATGTCCATGAACTTATCGAATGCCGCAGAAGCACTTTCAGATTCTTCATAAACTGGTTTCTATGACACGATACTTATTTCCTCTCTAAACTTCTGTAGGTTCTCTTTTTTTAGTTGCCTTCTTTTAACCTTTGTCCTGTTCTGCTTTATCGCATATTGATATGAAGTCACTGCTACTATAGGAAAGTGATCAGAAACCTCATTTACTATAAGGTCAGCATAACAGCTATGTAATACCCGGGATCGCACGAAAATATTGTCAATAAGTATAGCTGAGTGTCCTGTAACACGAGTTGGAATCCCAACTAATGGATAAAAATCATAACTGGAGAAAAGGTTTAAAAATCCAAATTATCATAGTATAAACTTAAAAGATCAAAATTAAAATCCCCCATGCAAATGCACTCCAGATTACTCAATTCTAACGTATCCATTAAACTACTAAAACCATTTTCAAACTCCTCCCAAACTGTACACGGCGGCTTATAAACCTCAGTAATCAATATATTTTTTCCACCAACTTCCAGCTCAAGAGTAAGAGATTCCACCTTACCTTCTATCCAAACTGATAGGTCTTCCCTTATTTTAGCAACAAAATGATCCTTAACCAAAAATGCCAAACCTCCACGTCCCATTCTCGCTCTATTCCTTACAATAAGCCTGTATCCTGGAAAATTATATAACGACAGAACATGCTCAGAAGTTAAAAAAGTTTCACAAAGGCCAATTACATCAAATTTACTATTCACATTATCAATTAACTGGAGAATTTCATAATGCGTTGAAGTTACATGGCAATTCCAATCACACAGGCAAAACGATCTTGCATTCACCTCTAATCCTGAAGAAATCACATCCACATAACAACTATCTCCTTGCGGGGAAAAATCAGCATTTATACTTTCTGGAAGTAAATCATCATAAAGAACATCTCCCACTCTAAAAGGATTGCTCTCTAGAAAACGCAAGTGAGAAATATCACCCATTATCCTTAAAAAAAAAAAAAAAAAAAAAAAATTCTAACTAAATCAACTATGACAAATTCAGTAAGTATCAGCTAGGCTATAGAGCCGACGCGGTGCGCTTTGGCTGGATAATTTCGCGAAAATGCGACCTTTGTCTGTCCAAACATTTTTCACACCGAACTTGTTCCATGCACTATTTAATATTGCCTTTCTACGTTTTATAAGAAATTCACAAACATAAATTCCGGATCCAGCTAATTTTGATTTAGTTTTACACACTTTGCACGCAAGTTCTTTTGATACTAACTTCGCTAACACTGGGGCCACAGGATCTTGATTTCTGTGGGATAAATTTTGAGAATTTTCTCCTGGGTTAAGTCTGAAACACTGAGTCGACACACAATGCTCCCTACAAATAGTTAAAACTACCATAGTTGATTTAATAAGGTTTAAGACAGTCCTTTCAAGATTTGAACTAAGTGTCCGTCTTATCCCTGGGAATATCAGACAATCTTATATAGCTTCCTGTTCAAAATCATCAAGCTTGTTCTCCATTGTAAAAATACGATTTTCTAGGGCTTCAATTTGACTCTTTGGTCCTTTAAGTAAGTTTTCAATGTGCTCAAACCTCGGATTAAAATCTAGCATTATAGCATCATAAATTTCTGTAGTGATAATTTGACTATTTATCTGTACAGCACCAGAAGACCCAGTTCCAATGTTTTGCGCTATTTTTTCTGCAACACGTTTTTCAATATCTGCCACTAGCTTAGTCTTAGTTATCGTAACTTCTTCCTGGGTCGCAGCTAACTGTTGAAAAAGTCCAGAAATAGACGAACTAGAAGAATTTTCAGACGTCTCTGTACTTGCAAACTCTTTGTATATATTGGGGAAAGTTGCTACTTCTGTGAATGCTTGTCCTACCCTTTTAGTTTTCGATCTCTTTGCTTCATTAATATTCTCTGCATAAGAAACTAAGCAATCTTCACTAACTGTCTGCTTATCATGAGTACCGTAGCAGAATACTAGATAACTCAGTCCATTTTTAGTGGAATTTCTTCCAAGTATTCAAACTGGCCAAATGGGGTAGGTAATAAAATTTTATTAGTCGGGATCTCCGATTGTATATATATATTGTGTATTTAAAGAGTCTATGAAGAAGAAAATAGGTAAAAAAAAGAGATATCCCGGTCTTAATTGTGAAATTTGATAACTGCTGAAGGTCACTGTATTAATTAAGTTCTTGCAAGTGAAATAATAAGTCTAAAAACAGGTGTTTATACTCTGAAGACTGACAATGAAAATTTACTGTCCCAAGGGAATTTGATATAGCCAGCAAAACGATAATCCGCTTATGAAAATAAATCCAAAATGAAAGTCCACAGGGAAATTTCACAGCTTGAGCAGGGTTATATTGGAAAAATTTTTGGTGTTAACACCACGAAGTCTGAATCAATACTCTGAATCATGACTGGTGTTATAAATCTATAAATAAATAAATCTATTAACCTGTTATATCACAGTGGATCGATGCTCTGCTTGGGAATAATGGGCCTAGGGTTCGTTCCCTGGGATCTTTGTAAAAAAGGGGCCCAGTTAAAAAATGCGTAATTGTACCGGTAAAAAAGACCCAGGAACTGAAACGTCGACTCAACGCCCCTTGCGTTAGCAACGGTTCTAGAAAACCCTTTCTCTTATAGATTTCATTTATAGATTAAGTTATTATTTCTATAGATTAAATAATTAAATTATAGATAAGTTAGATTATCTTTTATAGATTAATTTTGAAATTATCTTTCTTTTATAAATTTGTTACAATAAAAACTAAACAATATTACGTAGTACAAGTTATACTTTAGTATAAGTTAAAATACGTAGTTGAAAGATACGTATTTAAATTCATGGAATTTTACACTTTAACTCACTGATTTAAATTGAATTATTTTTTTTCAGAGATTCAAATTTGACACGTGTTTTACATAGATATTTCAAGGGCGACTCGAAAACCACAATGATTGTCAATATTTCACCTGACTCAAGACTCATTGAAGAAACAATGCATGTGCTAAGGATTGCTGCTTTGGCCCAGAAGGTAGAGATTCCTAGAATAAAGCTGCAGATGCCGCTAAATGCAATTAAAAGGAAAAGTGTATCTAGTTTGCTTCAGCAGAGACGATCCACCCTAATGTCCTTCAACCCTGGTTTCAACTCCACAGCGAGACTTAGTTCAACAGAAGGGGCTTTCAGCTTTCGACCAAGTGTTGCTTTAGGTATTTACTTGCTCTTAAGTGAATAGAAAATATGCCAGCATTTTTAAGGAGAAAAACAAAATGCTAGGGGGTGAAATACCCCCTCCCCTCCCGCTCCTACCCACCAGTAAACAACGGAAATGCGCATAAAGAACAAAAAATCAAACAGTTTGTGGTAACGAACTATAAGTAAGGAGCGACATGGCTCAATAGTAACCAAAACTCAAAAACACGGATATTTGATATTATCAGATATACCAAAGTATTTGGCTTATTGTGGTGATTTTAAATATATAAGATTCATAAGGTTTAGTGTAATCCATCGAAAGCTACGAGCCTGAGAAAATTTGCTTGAGTTTTGAAAACGGGGGGGGGGGGGGGGAACACCCCTTAAAAGTCAATGAATCTTAATGAAAATGACACCATCCAATTCAACGTATCCGAGAACTCCATTGTAGAAGTTTTAAGCTTCCATCTGCAAAAATGTGGAATTCTGTAAAAAATTTTTGCCAGGAGTAAGATCACGGATGCATGTTTTTTTTTTTTTTTTCAATTGTGATCGTATCGAACCAATAGTCCTATTATATTGGTAAAGGTTTCATTCTAACGGAAACTAAAAGTTCAAGTGCCCTTTTTAAGTGACCAAAAAGATTGAAGGGCAACTAGCCCCCCTCCCAACGTCCTTTTCCCTTCAAAGTTGACTGGTTAAAATTTTCTAAATTTCAAGATACCCATTTTGTTCAGCATAGTTGAAAAGCCTAGTAACTATGCCTCTGGGGATAACTTGACCCCCGACAGCCCCTGGGTCTGTCGGGGGCAAAAATTACAGAATATAAACATTAGGGCTGTAAGCCATGAAGTTTGCCCATAGTTAACGTATAGTATTTGTTATTGGGAAGTATACTGAGGCATTTTTTTTTGGGGGGGGGGGGCTTTTTTCGTTATATGGAAAGAACTTTCCACGGAGCTGGGTTTCCTTGCATTTTAAAAAAGATCAGTAATTAAATAAATAAAAAACAAATTTTTTTGCAGCTAAAAGTTAGGAGCAATGTCAAAACTTAAAACGAACAGAAATTATTACGTATATGAAAAAAATTACCCATCCTCAAGACCTCGCTCTTTACTCTAAATTTTGACTTTGTGTTCGACTTCTTTAAGAACGACTCCTGAAACACAAGGACAGTTTAATTTGAATAATAAAGCTTTTTTAAAAATTTTATAAAAAACTTGAGCGTAAAGAGCTTGAGGAAGGGTAATCTTTTTCATATACGTAATAATTTCTGTTCTTTTTAAGTTTTGATATGGCTCCTTATTTTTAGTTGAAAAAAAAATTATTTAATAATATTCTAAATAGATAAACATAGACCTCGCCTTTAAAAGTATATTATACAGATATAATATACGTGTCCTATCTTACAATAAAAAAAGCGTCGGGCATCCGGGTGACTTTAGGCTATGTATGATGGCGTTAATGCGTGCTAAAAGCCTGAGAAACTGAGGATAGGTGAACACAAGTACCAAACTGATTGATACCCTAATATTTCAATTGGACGTCTGTATTACTTACATTTTGTCTTTGGTTCTGACTCACTAGAAGTATTCATAGAATACCGTAAACAGGGGTCCTACAAAGGTCCCTAAGTCCCTAAAATTCCAAGAGTCCCTAAAATGGTCCCTAAAAAAGTTCCTATAGTCCCTATTTCTGTCACAAGAGAATCATTGATGAAAAAGTATAGTCTTAAAAACATTAGGTGGCCAGCGTTTACACCCCAGGTGATTACCCCCTCCCCCTTCCTACGGAAAATACTTCCCCGGAAAATCCCACCCCTTGGAAAATACCCTCTCCCGGAAAATACCACCTGTGGAAAATAAGGCTTTCCAAATTTGAGAATTTTATTTTAATATTTTAATTTCCGTTAGGGGAAAGAGTTTTGATACTTGTGTATTATGCGCCATTAATTCAAGTTTATGCTGTGTAAAACTTGAGAACAAACCGGTTTCTTCGTTAGTTTTTTTTTCAGCTTAGCAAGAGACAAGACAAAGACAAAAAACAGAATATATGGGATATATAATTTGGGCTGTATATTTTCACATAAAGGGGGGGGGGTAAAGTATTTAGACAGTTTGAAATCAGAAAACGATTCTCTCTAGGTATATGGCGACTAAAAATTACAGAAGAATAGCTAGGTTTCTGGAAATTTTGTTAAATAAAAAAAAAAAAAGAAAAAATAAATTAAAAAAAAAAATCCGAGTATAAAGTAAATGTAATGTTTCATTTCAGTGTTTTTTTAGTTAAACACCTAGAACCTAAACATTATGCCTTTACTAGCATAAGAAGAAAGGTCAGTAATTATATGATTTATTTCTGTTTTTTTTATATATTTAACAAATAATTGAGACAAAAACTTTGGAAAGTAGTGAAAAAATTATGTCAAGTTAAGTGAAAGTCGTAGTTACTAGGGGTGGATTGTCACTAGTGATAAGTCACTAGGGGTGGCAATCCTGAACTAAAGGGAATTTTTCAGGAACCGATTTTTTTCGAGAAGACAGATGTTTGGGTAAATCCCCCAAAATTCGGGGATTAGTGAAAGCACTTGTATTTTTTGACAAAAATCTGCCAACAAATTTTACTAGGACAAGAAAACTGCCAAGTAGCATTGCTACCCCACTTTTTGCCTGCCCCCCTCCCCGTAATGTGCAAATATATAGCCCAAATTTTATAAGTCCAATGCATTCTGTCACCCGTCCCTTGTCTTTGTATGCTCTGAAACCGGTTTTGTGAGATCTAACCTAAGCGTATTTCGTGAGCGTGTTCTTTAATTAGCAAGTACCGTTAAAAACTCACTATTTGATTATAATTCCATTTGTTTGAAGGTATAAAATCCAGAGGCATTAATTCATCATGACGCAATTAAAAAACAATTTACAAATCTTTTGAAAATTGCCATATGTATTTTAGGTTGTTAGCATCACTCATGTTTAAAACCGTATATCTGTAAACTGAACCAGCTATGACAAAATAAATATCCAAAAAAGTTCATGGGAAATATATAATTTGGGTTATATACTTGAGTGTTAGGGAAGGGGAGTCAGGTTAAGAAAAGTTCCAAAGCTGCTGCCTGCCAGTAGCAGAATTCGACAGACTTCCAAAAGCTACCGACACTTTAAGCAGCATAACTTGTGTTCTGGCAGTTTTTCTTTGAGCAAAGATTATTTTTATATGTAAAAATGGTATTTTCAGATAAAATCTGCCATTAAATTTGAAAACTGCCAAGTAGCATTTCTACTTCGCTACCCCACTTTTTGCACGGCGGCCCAATAGTAATAATGACCTCACCACCCTTTACAAGAGCCTCGTTCGATTTACTTTACTAGTTAACTAATAAGACAAATAAGTAGACTTTGCCGTTTTATTTGTAATTCTTAGTTAACTTTGAACACTTTATTTGATGAACGGATTCTTAGTTGACTAAAAAGTTAACAATGACACTACTATTAAGAATTCTATTAAGATTATACTATTAATTATTATCTTTAAGCGTCGCGGAGGGTGAGGAGGTGCAGCCACTTAGTCAATTAAGTTTGATGAGTAAGATGGAAAAAGAAGCTGTACGGCTATAAAATTTTATTAAAAAAAAAAAAAATCAACTTGTCATTCACGTAACACCGATCTGGTCCCTATATCGGTCTTAGGAAGGTCCCTAAGTCCCTAATTTAGGACGTTGTTGACTGTACGACCCCTGTTATACCCCTTTCTTAACATCCTTAATTAGTTTCTATTATGTGTCATTTTCCTTCTTTGATTTTGATTCTTTGCCTTATTTTCAACTCTTCAGTTCTATTTGGTTTTGATTATGTAATTTTAGCGAATAAAGTATATTTGTTTCAATTTATTTTCACCCAGTTACTCTGACGGAACTTTCTGAAGAAACTGAAGAAAAGCCAAGCGCTGGAGAGCTTACAAAAAAAAAAAAAAAAAAAAAATGTCACTTTCAAAGAAAGTGACATTTTAAGCGAGTCCAAAGATGAAGAATCGAAAGTAGAAACAGCTGTCAGACAAGATAGTGTAGAAGCTCTCAAGAAGAAGGTATTGAGTTTAGAGAGGACAATTAAGGAAGTGAGTACAAATACTTAAATAAAATATTAATTAATTATAAATTAAATAAATAAATATTTTATTAAATAATAGTTATATTATAATATTTTTGTCATTATTTATATAAGATTTTTCAAATAGTCATTTATATAATATAAATAACACCCTACTGAATAATAATATATAAATATATAATGCATAAGTCGCATCCATCCTCATGGGACGTTTTGGGGCCGCTCCTTTCGAAATTTCATAGACCAGTGTTCGATATCCTGTTCGGTCAGGTACAGTTCTGGATAATTGGGTTATATGTTGCCTATCAAAGTTGTCAATCCACGTCTTACGAGGTCTTCCCTGTGGTCGACGCCCTTCAACAGTCTCTTCGAGTGAGATCTTGGGTAGTCAAATAGGTTCCATTCTCTTGGCGTGCCCAAACCAGCGTAGTTGTTGTCTTTTTAACTTTGCTTAGGAACTTGTCTGGTGATTTTAGTCTTCTACGGGCTTCTTCATTTGTGACACGGTCATTGTATTTAATTTTTGCTATCCGGCGTAAGCATCTCATTTCGACTGCAAGGAGGATTTGCTCGTTTTCAGCTTTTATTGTCCATGTTTCACCCCCATACAGAGCAATGGATATGATCAGGCTGTTAAAAAGGTGAGGTTTCAGATGGTTTGAGAGGTGGTTAGACTTCCATAAATTTGTTAGTCTTCTGAAACTAGAGCTGGCAAGTGCTAGGTGGCGTTTAATGTCGGCAGTTTGGCAATTATCAGCTGTTAATAGACTACCAAGATAAAGAAATTGGTCTACTTTTTCCACTTGCTCACCATCAGTTATTATAGAGGGGAGTTTGTGGTGTCCTGGTCTTGGCATGATGTAAACTAGACTTTAGTTTTGTTTGCGTTAATCTGCATCCGAAAGGACTTCGTTGCTTTAGAGATGCTGTCTGCCTGTCTTTAGAGTTTTTTGGGGTCGTAGCTAACTGGTCGATATCATCAGCGTACGCTAGTTTGTCGAGTAGGATCCCACCTATTTTCACCCCACACCCAGGGGGTGTCAGGGAGAAGATGGCATGCAGAATTCATCAGAGAGGCCATCTGTAGTCAGAGTTTGGCTTTTGAACTTGTTGTACATGTCCTCAACGATTTTGACGATTTCGTCTGGGACACCGTAGTGTAGTAGAATATGCCAAAGACCTTTCCTCCATATGGGGTCAAAGGCCTGTCGGAAATTAATGAATAGCTCTCTTTTAAACTCGGGGTAGCGTTCCAGTAGTTGGTGCACAGTAAAGATTTGGCCAGTAGTAGATCGTCCTTGGCGAAACCCAGCTTGATACTCGTCGATAACATGAGTAGTGATTTGTCGTATTCTATGGAGGAGGATCTTAGTCAGGATTCTGGCTTAGTGGTTTGTTTTGCTTGAATTTCCTTTTAGGCTAACTCTTGTTTAATTTTTAATTTTTGGTATTGTTTTATTGAATTGAATTTTTTAATTTATTTAATTAAACTTTAGTTAAAAAAATTAATGAATGAAATTAATTTCATTTCTCGTCTTACATTCTAACTCGACAGCGTAGTCTTATTATCTCCTATTATCTGCAGAGGGCTAATTCACAAAATTCTGGATATTAAAGCTCAACGTGAAGAGCTTATTTTAAACCTAGGGACTATTTTGTTTTCAGTAAAGTGTATCTGAGGGTCTCAAGACTTTTTTGAAGACTTCAGAAATTTTACTTTCAGTTAGACAGACGAACAGTGATCCCAGAAGTAACACTGGTCGTATTTTAGATACTAAATGTGCCTTATTCTGTCAAAGCCTTGTTTACTACTTCAAAGAGATCAGATTCTTCCGAGAACAGAGGAAAACAACCTTCGTAATACACCCCAATGCCGCACCGCCTATGAAAGACGTGCCTTCGTCGAGAAACATTTTGGCGGCTTGCCGGTGTGCCGCCTGTACCGTTGGCGTGCCAGCGTACCGCCGGTCTATCTATATTTACCCTTATGTTTTTACAGTGATCTGTTGATTTTGATGTACTAAGTAAGCTATAGTGCTAAATAACTTTGTAAAAGTCTATCGACATTGAATTCTAACCAGAAATGGAGAATAGAGTTTAGAGACAGAGTAGGCAGTGGCGTATTTAAGGGCAGCTTAGGCCTCCCAGAAATTTGGGAAGATTTTCTTAAAGAATTTATTCAATCTCTTACAGCAATCTTCTTGATTTCTTGCAGCATAGTTGGATAAGTTATTTGAAATGGCTCACAGCAAGAGAAATTTTCCTCTTTACAGATCTTATTTTGCTTGTATATATCTATTAAGATTATTCACTTTTCAGATCTATCTTCTTGCATCATTAGCTGTAATTTGTCATTTCCTCATTTGGTCATTCCATCCCTGTACTTTATTTTTCAGCGTATTTCATTGCAAAAATTTTCTCTTTTTTTTATTTTAATCTTGGATTAAGGATTATCAGTTTATACCATAACAGCTTCAGTCGTTATTTTGTTTTAAAACACCGATGAAAACTTTAGCTCAAATCAATGATTCTAATTCAAGATTATTTTTAAGAAGCCGTGAGTTGAAAGTATATTCTTGAACTCATGCAACCAAGGCCATGTTTTGCTTATTTTATTTTATTACTCAGTGTTGAACTTTAGCAAAAAAGGATGAAAAATAAAATAGGTAGAAGCAATGCAAAAGCAGTAAATTTGGTGGGCGAAAACTTGTTTTGGGTTAAAAACAGATTTTACTCTCTTAGTTTAAATTGGGTTGATTTGGCGAAACTATGACAATGCAAAGTTAATGAATTTTGCATTTTACCATATCCGTTCCAGAAAGTTCACTTGGATTTCGGAAAGAAGAGCGGAATATGATTAAAATCTTATGCAAAATTCAACCAAATTTTCAACTTTTTCAAAGTTGCGAAATGTTTTTAGATTTTGATTTGGCTTTTAAAATATTTAATAACTAAATATATTACTACCAGACTTTCTTCACAGAATTAATAAATTGTACTACTGAATTTTGGATCTTCTCTGCCGGATCTAGAATTGATATAGAAATCAGATTGAAATTGTAGACTCTCCAAAATTCTGCTGCAGCTACTCTGTTTTTTCTTTGATTAAATAAAAAAAAGTTTTTTCAACTGAAACTAAGGAGCAACATTAAAACTTAAAACGAATAGAAATTATTACACCTCACTCTTTACGCTAAAATTTTTTTTAGTACTTTTAAAAAAAACTTCTAATTGTTGTAATTAAAGGAGCATAGTGTTTCAGGAGTCGTTCTTAAGGAATTGGGACTGAAGTCAAACTTTAGCGTAAAGTGCGACGGGTTTTGGAGGAATAACCCCCCTCATATATGTTATAATTTCTATGCATTGTAAGTTTTTATGTTGCTCCTTACTTTCAATGGTAAAAACTTTTTTTTTCTGATTGTTTTTTAAATAATTCCGTGAAATCTGGCTACTCCTCCACGGAAAAGTCCCTCCTCCCCAAGGATTTATTCTCTAGACAATTCAATCTTTGTGAAAATTTACCTCGGACAATTACCCTTAACATCTCCATGCGTAAAATTGAGTCGGCAATGAGAAAGCAAAACATAAGAAGAATTTCTTATGGGGATTCTGACAAACTCCCCCAGTGTAAAATCTCCCCTGGAAAATTATCCCCCTGGAAATTTCCCTCCATATGGATAATTATCCCCGTTGAAAATTCTACCAGCAGAAGATCTCCCCCCCCCTGAAAAATGTATGCATACTTCCCAATAACAAATACTATATGTAAACAAAGGGCAAATTTTGTAACTTAAAGATCTTTTCCCAGGGGCTGTGGGAGGTCGTGATATCCCCAAAAGCATTTTTATTCGACCTTTCAATTATACTGAACAAAATAGCTATCTCAAAATTTTGATCGAACGATTTTGAGAAAAAAAGGGGCTTGGGAGGGGGCCTAGTAGCCCTCCAATTTTTCGGTCACTTAAAAAGGGCACTAGAATTTTTAATTTCCGTTCAAATAAGCCTTCTTACAGTATTCTAGGACCACTGGGTCGATAAGATCACTCCTGGAAAAAAAAAAAAAAAACAACAAAAAAACAATAAACACGCATCTGTGATCTTTTTTCTGGCAGAAAATACAAAATCCCTCATTTTTTTTTAGATATTTGCTTTTAACTTCTACAGTAGGGTTATATGTTACGCTGAATCTGACTGTGTGATTTTCATTAAGATTCTACGACTTTTAGGGTGCGTTTTCCCCTTTTTTCAAAAATCAGTAAAATTTTCTCAGGCTCGCAATTTTTGACGTGTGAGATTAAACTTATCGAAACTTATATTTTTGAAATAAGCATAAAACTCTGATTCTTTTGAAATATCTATTGATATCGAAAGATCATTTTTTATAGTTTTGGTTACTATTGAGCCGGTTCGCTCCTTACTTACAGTTTGTTACCACGAACTGTTTGATTCAGTGTCGTTTTGGACTTTTGGTCCAGATTTTCAAATTTTGGGTGCCCCCTTTCTGTTGCGACGCCCTTGTCTGCTAGAATGGAGACGGAAAACTAAATTCATTTGCTTATAAATGCATTGCAGCCTCCATTGTTAAATTTTGCCTTAGTTAAAGCCTCCAAAAAGGTCCAATTTAACTGCTGTACGGTATTTACAAGACTTTATTGTCTGTTGTTTTTCTTCCTCTTCCCTCAAACGAACTAAGTTCTTCGTATCTTATGTGTTATGCGGTCAACGAAGAACACAAGCTGCTTCACTGTTATGACACACACTGGCTTGAAAGGTATGATACTTTGATCACTGGGATTCATTGAATACAACAAAAACACAGTGAAACACAAAGAAAACACAGACATGGAGGGAAGGGAACGCTACCGTTTATTGAATAGCAAGAGACTAAAAAATGTGAAAAAAGACTCTTGATCATACAGATTTTTAATTGTTGTTGTTTTGTCGTGTTTTCCTCGAATTTACAAGTGTCATTATGAAGTACGCACCCTTGGAGTTCTGCAGGGATTTAACTGACTCTTCTGTTTATACAAATTTAAACGATATATCACTCGGAGTGTTTTGAATAGATTTGAAAACAGTTCCTAATAAGAAAATCAGTGTCAGAAAAATCGGTGGCGTGCCACAACTTACCATTGTTTTCCCTAAAAATCAGCTATTCACCGCGAAAAGAAAACCGACTTGGCTTCGGGGTCTACTTTGAAATGCAATTTAGTTTTCGAGTTTTTTTTTTATTATAATTTTTTTTTTCATAGGCGATGTTGTAAAGAACGATGTTGGCACAATGTATTATTATTTTTTTTTTTTTTTTTTTTGTTGTAGACCAGGGCACTTCGTATCGAAGGATCATTTTGCAATTCGGTTTCGTAGAAACTTCTAAAAGGACTCATTGGATTGGAAATTCGAGTGGCTTGTGCCCTTTTTAATAATAATAATAATAATTTTTTTGTGCCTGCTCATAAAAAAAAGAAGGAAACCGGAGTAAGGAAAAGGAGAAAAGAAAAACAAAAACACTTCAACACCAAAGGATAAACTCAAACAACAACTTCTTCATCTGCACTCGTAGATAAGGTGTAGGGGCAAAAATTCGCACAAAGTCTCCATTGCCCTTTTTTCGGTGTTTCTTTCGGAGGATGGCATAATGTCAGTCGGGTCAACCATATTTTGGGAATGCAGGATGATTGTGTTTCTTTCACGGAGTGGATATCTAAGTAAAACTTTAGATACTTGCAATAGATTGACCAGAGTTTTAGTCTATTAGTTTGGGTGAACCAATCTCACAATGGCGATACATAGAGCAGGTGAGGGAGAGCAACTGCTGCATAAAGCTTTGCAAGAATCTTCCTGTTCAGGCTAAACTTCAAAGAGACAAGTTCGCCGTAACTTGATCGAATACTTTTGGATATTTTATCTATTATCAATAAACGTGAACTTCTTATATCTTGACCATACGTTATTCCAAGACACTTCATAGAGTTTCCAAAATTTTCGTTCGTCCCACCTTTACATATGTATTTTCACTGCATAGTTGTTTTCTTGTCGAAGAAGTAAATTCCAGAAACTCAGTCTTAAATGCGTTAACTCGTAAACCAATACTTTCAATTCCTGTAATCAGGCGGTCAATATTCTCTTGCAGAGAAACAAGATTGCAACTTAGCATCAGCAGGTCATCGGCGTACGAAAGCAGGCTGAGGTCGCAGAGATTGATGCTAAACCCTCCGGCAATATTTTTTGTTATTCCAGATGTCAGGGTGTTAAACAGGATAGTGCTTAAAGCAGATCCTTGTCGAAGACCTTGGAAGAGTCTGATCGGTCTACTCAGAAGACCCCCGGCCAGTTTAACTTTCACAAAACTTCTCGAATACCAATACGACATAAGTGCTACAGCATTTGCACTAACCCCACATTCAAGTAATTTTATAAGTACCCGGGACTGCCCAACCGAGTCAAAGGCAGCCGAAATATCTACACTGCACATGAAAAGGGAAGACCCCAGTCTATGGGCTTTATCGATAGCTTTCTTTAACAATCTATGCACAAACGCGTAGCTCAGATTTCGGCGGAACCCGAACTGTCGGTAATCTAGGCTACACTTTCCCGAAATTTCTGGGAGCAGAAGTAGCTCCAGGACTTTACTTAGAACACTAGACATGGTAATTGGTGTGTATCCTGTGCACAGGTTTGAGTTTTTTCTCTTTTTGGGGATATTTGACAGTACTCCGGCGCAAAATGAATCGGGGACCATCCCAGTATCGACACACATCTGGAGTAGGAGAGAGACGTATTCAAACAATAGGTCTGTACCGTGTCATAAGTTATCCGGACAAATCCCGTCAAGACCAGGTGCTTTTCCGCGTTTTAACTTGCTCACTATTTTCACTACAGCGGATTTCGATATGACAAAGGTATTTCGCATTTTTAATAGGGTTTTGAATTTTTAATTTAACAATTTGTCACAATCCTGCTCCAGGCTGGGGTCTTTGGAACCGAACACTGCAGAGTATTGCTTCACCCATTCATCCTCTGGAATATCAGAGGAGCACGTTTTAGCACTAGTTTGAGATCTTTTGGAGAGCTTCCACATTACATTCGGATCTTTTGCCGCCTGTTCAGAAACATTATCAGCTTCTTCACTTTTTAATTTTTCAGTTAGATTAAGATAATTCTTCTTCGTGCTCCGAAACAACTGATATATCAGCCCTGATCGGGGCTTGTCGGACTCTTTCCAAATATTGTACCACAATTTTGCTCGTTTTTTCGCTTGTTTTACCAAAGGACACTTGCCCCACCCTGGTTTCTGAGGACCAGGACGGACATTCCGGCTAGGGACGGCTAACTTTTCCGCGGTTTTCAGGGCGTGGCAAATTTCCTCATAGTAGAAGTTTAATGCGACCGGGTCTTGTACACCGTGCAGTAATAGCTGATACAGCGCTTTAATTTTACTCAAGACTGTGTCACAGGTGTATTGATAAAGCACAGTGTCTATCTTTTCCCACTCAGCCTTTGTAAAGTGTGTATTAGCTGCTCTGGTGGCGGCCGACTGAAATGGGATACAGAAGGATAGACCTAAATGATCACTGCAGGTATGGTTGGAATTAACACTGACCCTTTCCATTAGTGGGAAGTTTGTTACCACATGGTCAGTGCTACTCGTAGATCCACTACTGTGTATATAGGTAAACTGCTGATCTTTGTCACAAACAGATACCCCGTATGGTAATGCTGCTAGAAGAATGTCTGTTAGTTTACCAGGTACAGATGGGTTGCACTGGAAATCTCCACAGATTAGAAAACGTCTTTTGCCGATTCGTCTATTGCTGACTCCACGCTTCGGCATAGCGTTTCTCAGAACGATCGCTTTTCAGGTTTGTTGGAAGATATACATTGACGAGGAAAAAGTTAGACGGCCCAACAAATTCCACATAAGTGTAATAGTCGCAAGACTTACACAGCCTACAGGGGATCTGGTCGTCCAATAAAACAGCGGTGCCCCCGCTAGGTCTTCCTCACGTAAATAGTCGTTTAGCTTCATGCATAAAAGCAGATTTGCGCGGGAAGGACTGGAACAGAGCAAAATTGTCCTTGGTAAGCAGATCCTCCTGCACACAAATTACATTATATTCGGAGCAGATTCCACTTAAATAGTCTATTTTCCCAGCGTTATGACCGTAGATGTTTCGGCAAAAGTCGAAAGTGATTGGAAGGCAACTAACGCCCCTTCCATGCCCACCATTTCTCCAAACACATCCAATCAAAATTTTGAGATAGCCATTTTCTTCAGCGTAGTTGATTTCCGAATAGAAATTATGTTTTTGAGGAGGACGTTCCTCCACAGCCCTCAGGGCAAGGGTTGTAAGCTGTGCCCTGGGGGCATATAAGGTTTTTATAGAAAGCTTTGTCATAGAAACTTCAAAAAAGGCTCGTTCGATTGGAAATTCAAAGGGTTAGTTTCCTTTTTAATAGTCGAAAGTGATTGGAGGGCAACTAACCCCCCTTTCACGCCCACCTTTTCCCCAAACACATGCAATATAAATTTTGAGATAGCTATTTTGTTAAACGTAGTTGAAAGTTCTGGAAATTAGGGTCTTTGAGGATGACAACCCCCCCCCCCACGCCCCCACAGCCCTCGGGGCCAGGGTTGGAAGTTCTGCCCTGGGGGCATGTAAGGTTTTTATAGAAAGAGTTGTCTTAGAAACTTCAAAAGAGGTTCATTCGATTGAAAATTGAAGTGGCTAGTGCCTTATTTAATAGTCAAGAGTTATTGAAAGGCAACTAAAACCCCTTCCACGCTTACCATCTATCCAAACTCATACAATCAAAATTTCGAGATAGCCATTTTCTTCAAATTAGTTTAAACGTCCAGAAATTGCATTTCTGAGAATGACACTCTTCCCACAGCCCTCATAGCAAGGGTTATAAGTTATGCCCTGGGGGCATATAAGGTTTTTATTGAAAGCTTTATCGCAGAAACTGCAAAAAGGTCAATTTCAAGAGAAAAATGAAAGGGCTAGTGCCCTTTTCAATAGTCGAAAATGGTTGGAGAGCAACTAACGCCCGTCTCACGCCCACCATTTCCCCAAACACGTCCAATCAAAATTTTGATATAGCCATTTTGTTTAACGTAGTTAAAAGTTCTGGAAATTAGGTCTTTGAGGATGACAACCCCCTAGCAGCCTTCAGGGCAAGGGTTGTAATTTATGCCTTGGGGGCATATAAGGTGTTTATAGAAAGCGTTGTCGTAGAAACTCGAAAAGGGCTCATTCGATTAGAAATTGAAAGGGCTAGGGCCCTTTTTAATAGTCGAAAGTGATTAGAAGGCTTGACGTTTTTATAGTAAAGATCGATGTGGGTACTATGTATTATTATTCTTTTTTTTCTTTTTCTTTTTTTTATAACCTGGGCACTTTGTATCGAAGGTGTTGTCGTAGGAACTTCGAAAAGGGCTCATTCGGTTGAAAATGGAAAGGGTTAATGCCCTTTTCAATAGTCGAAAGGGATTGGAGGGCAACTAATAAAATGAGCAGAAATTAACATGAGTAGCGCTCATAAACCCTATGCCATGCCAAGGCCAGAACATAATTTCCACTTTACTGAAAAAAATACAAATAAACGGTCATTGTCAGTTTAATATACATATACGGATATTTAGTAATCAAAATGTTAATATTATTTTATTCATTGAAGTTATAAAATTAAAAACATTTATATTTTTTTCAGTAAAGTGCAAATTATGTACTGGTCTTGAGAAGGCATAGGGGTTATCAGCCCTACTCATGTTAATTTCTGCTTGTTTTGAGTTTGACTCGGTTATTTATTGTAATTTCTGTTCATTTTGGGCTTCATTTATTTATCGAGGCTGATTTGTGGTAGTTTCACGCTTGGTAGGTTATTTGATTTTATTTTTCTCATTTTTGGTTTAATGGAGTTCTTTACTTTTCTTTGAAAAACTTATTTTGTGAAAAAGTTTTTTTAAGTAATTGCTTAAAATGACGCTAAAGGGTTTGACCAGGATATGATCTCTATCCCGGCCTTAAAAACCAATACCTATTTTCTTTAGATAAATGGTCTCTTATGAGATATATTAGTGTAAATGTTGGCCACAAAGTAATATATAGCTTGGTCCTTATAATTGACTTCAAATAGTTCGTGGTAACGAATTGTAAGTAGGGAGTGACAAGGCTCAATAGTAACTGACACTTTTAAAAACTAAATTTTTATCATAATATATACATCAAATAAAGTAGCTTTATATGCTTATTCCAAATATATTGCGTTCATTTGGTTTAATGTTACCCATAAATAGCTTTGAGCCTGTGAAAATTTGCCCAATTTTCGAAAAAGGGAGGAAACACCCTCTACAATTCTAGTTATCTTAATAAAAATCGCATCAGATTCCGCATATATGAGAATTCTGCTGTAGAGGCTCCTACATTCAAAAATGTGGAAATTTGCTCTCCTTTTTTGCCAGAAAAAGGATCCCGGATGCATTTTTAATTTTTTTCTTATTTCTTTTTTATATCCCAGAACATTGGAGGGTAATTAGTCTCCTACCATACGCCTTTTTTCCCAAAGACCTCTGGTTAAAATTTTGAGATAGTAATTTGATTCAGCATAGTTGATAGTTCCAATAACTATGCCCTTGCCGTGTAAGTTCTCATATTCCCTGGTGAAAGGGTTGTAAGCTACCCAATTTGCCCATTGTTCACATACAGTGGGCCTATTTGTTATTGGGAAGTACGAGGCATGTTTTTCAAGTAAGTACCGTTTTGCGATTCCGCCGCCGCAGCGCTACGGTTGGCGTTCTGTGCATGCGCGCTGGTTATCTACATCTTTTGTTTACGCACTGACGCCATTACAGTCTGATTCTTCATTGTATACGTTGTTTACTGAGTGTTTAAGATGTCTCCGACAATCATGAGTCCCGCCGAATCTGAAGTATGGGCTGTTATTCGATTTCTTAGTGCTAAAGGCGTAAAACCGATCGATATTCGTCGTGAGATCTGTCAAGTTTACGGACAAAACATTATGAGTGATGGAATGGTAAGGAAATGGGTGAGAGCATTTAAAGATGGCCGCACAAATGTGCATGATCAAGAACGGAGTGGACGTCCTTCGGTCTTTAATGAAGAGTCTCTTTAATGAAGATTTGGTGCAGAAAGTGGAAGAAAAGGTGAGAGAAAACAGACGCTTTACAATTTCATCAATATGCGACTGGTTTCCTCAATATTCTCGTAGTGTCTTGTATTGCATTATGACTGAGAACTTGAATTACCGGAAATTATGTTCACGTTGGGTTCCAAAAATGTTGACGGATTTGCACAAAACCTAACGTTTAGGTAGTGCAATGACTTTCCTTGAGCGGTACCACAATGAAGGTGAAGATTTTTTAGACCAAATTGTTACTGGTGACGAAACATGGGTTGCTGTCACGCCAGAATCAAAACAACAATCAATGGAATGGCGACATTCATCATCACCCAAAAAAGTGAAGTTTAAGCAAACGATTTCTGCCCGGAAAATCATGTGCACAGTTTTTTTGGGACAAAAAAGGAGTATTGCTAGTGGAGTTTCTGCCTCGTAATGAGACAATCAATGCAGCGTCTTATTGTGAGACATTGAACAATCTGCGTCGTGCAATCCAGAACAAAAGACGTGGCAAGTTGAGTTTAATATCGTTTTGCTGCATCACAATGCCCGTCCACATGTGGCTAATCGGACCAAAGATCTCATCAAATCTTTTAAATGGAAAACTAGATCATCCTCCATACAGCCCTGATCTGGCGCCCAGCGACTACCATGTGTTCCTGCACTTGAAGAAACACCTGGGTGGTCAGCGTCTTCAAGACGATAACGAAGTCAAAACAGTTGTGATACATTGGTTAACAAGTCAGGTGGCAGAATTTTATGAGGAGGGTATTCAAAACCGGTGCCACGTTATGACAAGTGCCTTAATATTCACGGAAATTATGTAGAAAAGTAGATTAAGGTACAAGCTTTCATGTAAAAATAAAATTATTGCGATATCTTTGCACGTGTTTTTTTAATTCCAAAACTGTACTTACTTAAAAAACATGCCTCGTATAAGGAGACTTTTTGGGGATATCTTCTGTGGTGATAATTTTCCAAAGGAGAGTTTTCCGTGGGGAGAAGATTTTCTGTATGGTAGAAGATTTTCCGTGTGGTAATTTTCCAGGCGAAATTTTACACGAGAAGGAGGAAGACGATTTCCTTGCATGATTTGAAAAACGGTCAGAAAGAAAAGTCAACTGAAAGTAAGGAGTAACTTTAAAGCTTAAATCGGAAAGAAGCCATTCTATATATGACAGGGGAGCTCCTTCCTCAACCCTCACTCTTTACGTTGAAGTTTTACTTTTTGTCAAATTTTTTTCAGAAAGAATGTTGAAATATAAGGGCCGATAAATTCGAATGAAATAAATTTTTGCGAATGAGCGAGATTTGAGGAAGAGACAGCTTCCTTCACATATGGAATAGTTTTTTGTTTTTTTTAAGCTTTAATGTTGGTCCTTACTTTCAGTTGAAAAAACTTTCTTTTTTTAATCCTAAATATATGTTTTTTTTTTTCGAAGACCACACCCACACTGCCTTTCTATGACGAACAAAAAATGGTTCAAATAGGAATAAGTCCTTTTATTAGACAGTGAAAATAAATAAAAATTACTTAGTTTAACACTTTAGTTTATCTGTTGATGACGATCAAAATGCTGATGACGCTGACGATCAAAAGGCTGATGACGATCAAATATATATGATATGTGATCAAAATATACAGAACTTTTTGTATCTGTTTTCACTGTCTAATAAAAGGATTTATCCTTATTTAAACTTTTATTTGTCTCTTAATATATTGACTTGGTTTTGCTTATTTTAGATGGAAGAAGTGTATGAAAACCTGGAAATTGACTACAAAGAATACGTGAATGAGGTAAGTTTTAATTTGAGTGTACAGCTAAAACCTAAAGTCCCATTCACAAGGGTATTTAGCTACGTATGCAATTTATAAGCATAATAATTATTGACTTGTCATAATTTGCTTTTTCTTCTATGAATAGTTCTGAATGGGAGCTGGAGTTTACTCCTTCACGTAAAATACCCCCTGGAAAATCCCCCCTCCCTCCGAAAATACTCCCAGTCATTTGTCTAAATTGACTGTCTCTTGCCACTGAATTGTAAATAAGCAGGCATGAGAAGGTTTGAGCATTTGGGTTGAGTTCTGATCTCCTAAAAAAAGTACTCTGAATGCTTTTCCTTATTCTGTTTGCCGAAAATGGATTGACTTTACACTTTTCAAATTTAGAGTTCCCAAGATGCTTTTTTTTTTTTTTTTTTTTTTTTTTTTTTTTTTTTTTTTTTTTTTTTTTAGGTAGTTAAAAATGGTAGTTAAAAATATAAGGGACTAAATACCTTAAGAGGGTTCTTGCAAGAAACGGCAGATTGTAACTAATTGAATTATTACCAAAGAAAAGTGATGGTAAATTTAAAAATCTTGTTTTGTCTAATTGTTTTCACACTCCAATGTGGCAACACTGATGGAAATATTATACTGCCCTAAAAACTTCATATTCTGGAAGTAACCCAAAAAATATTTTTAATTTGTCTTTTTCATGTGCGAATAGTCAGAAGGGTCCAGTTAAAAAAATGTTTTTAATTTGATCTCCTTTGTTCTAATATTATTTTTCACTTGGTTATTTATTTGGCCTTCGTATGCATTGAGTTTTTGCCTTTTCATGCTTCGAAATGTGCTAAATCCATTCAACACTAATCTTTTTCTCTTTATTCTTATTGAAAATATCCACAAGCCTGCTACTGGGAACCCAGTTTTTTTTTCGCTTGGTTTTGTTTTTGTTTGTGTTGTATTTAGTGTAAAATAAATGATGATGATAAGCTAAATATTTATTTTTCATCTTCCAAGATAATTTAGAAAACTTTACGTAGAGAAACCCCCTAGCTAAGTTTTGCCTTGTATCTTTTTTGCCTAATATCTTATTTCTATTTATTTGTGTTGATTTTGTTTTGTTTTGTTTTTATTTATCTAATTTTCTTATGATTTTGTTTTAGTATGTTTTAATCAATATTTTCGTAGGACATTCTAAGTTTAGATCATAGGCGTAACAAAAGAAAGGCCCTAAGTACTTGTTGTTTTTTTTTTCAATTTATATATAAATTATATATCTCTTATAGTCTTATAATTATATAAATTTCAAGGTTCAAGAAAGAGCCGAGAAAGAGGCACAAAACCAAGGCCACCAGGAATCAATGAAGAGAAGGAGAGAGGACCCTGTAGTTCCTGTAAACCTTGTGAATGAAAATTGGACATTGAAGGTACCGCCTCCTTTCTTATTTCTTATAGTTATTTATCATCCGTCCTGCTTGGACATAAAGTTTGTCTTTTTTATATTGAAGAGTTTTTTATATTAATATTTTTGAGTTCCAGATTGTAGCCAAAAGTTGTTTACTAATTTTTGTCTTTGTTGGGATAGATTTGCCAAACAGTGCGGTAAATAATCCCATCTCGGACAATTTGGCTTTTTGATATCAAGGTCTGCCCGTGAGTAATCAACAGTGACAGTCATGAAAAAAAAAATTAGAACTGAAGACCAACTTAGAAGAAACTTCGAGTCCTTGCCCATAAGTTGAAAAAAGCGGTAAAAAGTTTTACTGACCTTAGACCTCGATATAAATGATAACTTTCTCTGTTTTGGGTCTTTTCCAATCTTGGAAACTTATTTCTTCGCTTCAGTCTTAGTTTTTCCGCACCTCCCTTAACTCTTCCATCATCACCTCATCCATCTTCTCACAAATTTAAAACTGATGAGCGCAATAGCCAAAATGTTTCACTTTTCCTAAGCTAAAATCCTTTTACTTAGGAAAACGAGACAAATTTTTCATTTAACACATCTAATATCTTGACGTTCCAATGGGTACTGACTTTCCTACTAGTTTGTAACAGAATTGGGTACACAATGACACACAAAAGTCATGTGATCCTCAATTCATATGATCAACCTGAGTCATGTGATATCCCGCGACCAGTTCGGGCAACGGTAAAAATTATTTTTATGGAAATATTGGCAAGATTAACGCGGCCACATTTCTGACTATAGCGGAATTTATAGTCCAAAGAGTGGGATAAATAATCGCATCTCGGACGTGACTGAATTCCGGGCATAATTGCGGTCAGTTTGGGATATGACAGTAAGATTGACGCGATCGCATTTCTGACAATGCACAATTTTTGGTGTGAAACTGCAAGTCAGGTCTTATTAAATTTAAAAAAAAGGTATAGATTCTTAAAACTGTTAAGAAGTTGTGGTACTGCAAAATGTTCTAGATTTTGATCATAGATTTTGCTCCTGTTTCTTTTCTTCTTCGTTTTTACTCTACCTTTATACTCTTTTTGTGTACATTAGTTATAAATAGGTTAATTAATGTTGAGTTTCAAAATTCACATACGCCTGTAAAATGTCTTAGAACCTGAAAACTGATTTGTCTTCTTAAAAGTATTTTGAAAAGTGGCTAGTATAGAAAGGACAGCTTGGGACAAAAAAGATTTATTCAAAAGCGGGAATCAGAGAGGAAAAATAGATTTATGTGATTAAATTCGGTATTCAATGATCTTTCCAAATATAAGAACCACTCCTGATTCAATTAGATCCCATATAACTGCATTAAATTTCTGTCTTTTCTTGGTGGCAGTACGGAGAGAACAAGACAATTCCCAAGGAAGAGTCCACAGGATTGTACAGACATTTGTTTTTAATTTGGACTTCAAGGGGTTTGATACCCTCCCCCTCTCCAAGGTTTTATCCTATCTCCAGAATAAAATCAAATATATGAACTTCGATTTAAAAAAGAAACAACATTTATCCAAGGGAATCTAGTAAATTTAGGATTCTTGAAAGGGAGGGGAGCTCGTGGGCCACAATGCCCCCGCCTCTGCATACGTCCCTGATACATCCCTGCGAATTTTGAATCGGCAGGAAGAGGGCATTAAAAAACTTCTCTGGTCCTGATAAAAAAGGAAAGCTGCGTTTATTCTTTATTTATGGCTGTCGTTGACAGGCTCTGCTACTAGTTTATTTAGTTTAATTTTGCTTTAGTTAATTAAGCTAGTTAATTAATTTGTTTAGCTTTTCTCTAAAATATCGGGTCATTGCAATGTATTCTATATTTTCTTGGAAAACTTTGAGAAAATGCACGTGTTTTTGTGTTGCCTTTGCAGTGGGTCACTGCAGGCGCTGCAAACTCTTGTAACTTTGTGATAGGCTGTATGAGGACAAAAGGAAAAACCGCTTGGGTTTGCGACCAGATTGAAGCAATATAGTACCAACCGATAAATTTCTATGCATTTTATGTGATGGGTGGTGAAGTTCTCGGTGTAGTGAATTGACGGTTGTGCGGACGCTCAGGTGTGACTTGATGAGGGATAGACCAAAACTAATCAAAATCTGTCTTTGCTGTATATCCTTTTTACGCTTTCTGTTAGTTTTGAGAGTATTTCAGATTTCAGGGGCCATCGCTGAGCTCGACGGCTCAGTATATTTTCAGAAGTGGTAATTCATCTTCTTCAAGACTGGGAGATATAACATCTTCTTCTTCACCTTGAATACTATCTTCTATCTCCTCTCTATCACTATCAGTATAGTTTCATAAACATCTTCATATTCATTAGATGGTAGATATTATCGGTCTGTGTCAGCTTCTTCATCATATTCTTTTTGATCAGAATGCTCCTCATCTCTTTCTTGAAATTTGACGATCTCCTCCATGGATAGTTGTCTCTGCCTCTGACTGCTCTAATTTGAACCCTAGCAACAGAAAGGTGTATCGGTAATTCCACTTACCCCCGGTTATAACAAACACTCAGAAATGATCTGATTGGGTTGAGTTAACTGGAGATAATTTAGAAACAAAAGAACTTAGGGTAAATTTTTCCCTATCCCACCAGTTAAGGATTTAAGTAAAGAGTGAATCGTATTCCAATGCGCGAACCAGGCTGCTGAAAGAGGAGGCAGCTCCCTTGAAACATATGATCGTTTTCTCTATTCAGTTTTCATTTGCTCTTTAATTTTACTCAGGGGCTAGTTTTTTTTTTAATTCCTAAGATCTTACTTTCTTCCACATTTGTTTATTCTTTTAATTTAAACCTAACCTTACACCGTAGTTCTGTTTGTGCCTTCTGAGGCCCCCAAGGCATAAAGGAGGAGCTGCCATCTTTCATCGTGTTTCTGCTGCAGTGCCGTCCTCCTATTAGTGTAGACTGGAGGTGTGCTCTATTCAGTGTTCATTGGCTCTTTAATTTTACTCAGGGGCTAGTTTTTTTTTAATTTCCTAAGATCTTAATTTCTTCCACATTTGTTTATTCTTTTAATTCAAACCTAACCTTAGACCGTAGTTCTGTTTGTGCCTTCTGAGACCCCAAGGCATCAAGGAGGAGCTGCAATCTTTCATCGTATTTTCTGCTGCAGTGCCGTCCTCCTATTATTGTAGAACGGAGGTGTGCAGGTTGTGTAGATTCCTGTGGTAGGTTTGCAGCAGTGTATTTCTGGGTGTTCCCCGGCTACGATTTCCTGGTTGTTTCCAGGTTAAAGCGGCTTTTAGGAGTCTACGGTCGTCTATATGTAGGACGTGTCCCAAATATGTCCACCTTCTGGCTTTGTTGATGTCGGTTACTAAAAGTTGTCACGTCTTTCACAGATGGTTGTCATCCTTTGTGGGCAGTGGATATTCCATATTCTGCGAACCCACAGCGGGACTTTTTTTTTCAAAAGCCAGGGCTCAGAACATTGCTTTTGAAAAGGCGTGGCTTCAGGCGTAGAGAAAATTTCTGAGATCTCTGTACTTGTTGTAGGATGTTGAAGGTATCATTTGCCTGTCCTACTCTGGTAGTGAGTGCTTCTCATCTACAGCTATTTGGGTGAGTACTTCTCTCACTGTCGAGCTATTCTCTCGATGATACTTCATAGGTATTTAAACTAGATAATTTGTTCAAAATTTTTGTCGTCACATTTATAGACAGAGGAGAGTAACTTGTTGCCATGCATTTGGTTTTCTCAGCATTCACACGTAGGATAAGATGGTTTGCTTTTACCGTGACCTCGTCTAGTAATTCTTGAAGCCGCTTTTTCTTGACTCAAACACAGCCTTGTCGTCTGCAAAGTCAATATCATTGACTTGGACTTCGGTGACCTGGACTTCGGCTTAATCTGATGCCTCTTGTCTCTGTGTTCCGCAAAATGTAATTAATCATCATCATAAAAAGTAATGGCAGTAGAATACACCCCTGTTTTACTCCTGACAAAATGTGTAAGAAACGAGTTTTGGTCTCCGGTGTCTTTGCGCAATATTAGCTGCCATCATACATGGCGGTAGTAATCGTCACTATTTTCTCAGGGATTCCATAGTGGATTAGAATCTTCCATAGGCTTTCATGATCTACGGAGTAAAATGCCTTCTTAAAGTCCACAGAGATCATATAGATCTGTAAACGGCACTCTCTGCTTCCTTCAGCTAGAAGTCTAATCGAGAATATAAGGTCTGCACATGAGCGATTTGGCCGGAAGCTATACTGTCTGTCTCGAAAGTGTCGATCAATTTGTGTTCGGATTCTCTGTAGGATAATGTGTAAGAGCATCTTCCCGGGTATTCACAGCAAACTTATACCCTACCAGTTATCTGGCTCGATAGCGTCTCCTTTTTTGAATATCCTAATGACTGTGTTGCCAGTCTGATGCACTTTTGTTGCTGTTCAAATCTGAGTGAAAAGTAAAGACCAAAGGGAGATACGTGTGGATGTTGATACCTTCGTTGACGGATTTGAGGGATTCTTGCGTTTTCCATGTATCCCCCCCCCTTGCTGAAATAAATTAATACGTGTTTCCCTGGTTCTTTGTCATTACCATTGTTTGATGTCACCTTTATTAAACGAAAAATTTGATGTAGTTGGCTTGGATGTATGTCAGTGCAAAGTAACTCCTGGCTCAAATCGTTCAAATAGTAGGTTTTTTCTAACAAATTTCCATGATTTTTATTTTAGTTTTTTTTTTAAGACTACTAATCAAGACTTGGAGATGCAGCTAAAAAAACTGCAAAGCACTCTTGATAACCATAAGAAAGCCTTAGCTGATTCCCAAGGGGAAGTAACGAGGTTAACCTATAGCCAAGCATTCCAAGGTAAGTTATTTTATGTTTGATCTTTTTTACTTTTTCGTATTATATTTTCCATTATTTCTCAGCCTCTCAGTCTCCTAATTTTTATTTTTTTTTTTTTTTCCCAATTTTTTTTATATCTGAAGACAAAATAATGAGGTTAAAATATAGCGAAGCATTGCAAAGTACCTTTTGTTTTGTGGTTGATCTTTTTCTCTTTTTTACTATATTTCCCATTATTTTTTTTACCTCTCAACCTCCCAACCATTATTTTCATTATTTCCATACCTTTATTATCTCTGAAGAGGAAATAATGAGGTTAAAATATAGCCAAGTATTGCAATGTACTTTTTATTTTATGTTTAATCTTTTTCTTTTTCTTTTTTTTCTTACTTACCATATTTCCACAAGGGAAAACAATGAGATTCAACTACAGCCAAGCATTGCAAGGACTTTATTTAATGTCCGTTTTTTTTTTTACCATATTTCTTGTTGTTTTTTAACCCTTCAGCCTCCCAACTGTTATATCCATGCTCCCATTATTTTCCAGTGGGAATTAATAAGAATAACATTTAGCCAAACATTTCAGGGTATATTTAATTTTACATTTGATCTTTTTCTTTCTTTTTACCAAATTTATCGTTATTTTTCGACCTCCTATCGATTGTTTTCTTTGTTTTCATGCTTTCATTATTTCTGAAGGGGGGAAATCCAGTCGTCTGCAGTTGGTGTGGGAGTGTGTCATAAAGAAATATTTAAAGGAAATGGAAACTTCTTGGGAGGGTGCAAAAAGGAAGGCTTTGAATAGATCGGGATGGAGGAGGAAAGTCGGTAGCTATGTTAGCTTCAGGCGTCTTTGCTCTGCGGTGAGTTGTTAGTAGTAGTATATATATATATATATATATATATATATATATATATGTATGTATGTATGTATATATATATATATATATATATATATATATATATATATATATATATATATATATATATATATTTATTATATGGCATTTTTGAACAACTTAAAACCAAAAACCATTCTTTATTACAGAAGCCAAAAAATACAGAATTTGACACATTTTTCTGTTGGTGGGGAGCAGAGCTTGTATGCTTAAAAACTTCTTTAAATTACTTCATCGCATGCTGACGAATGGTCGGCGTTGCGCAGGTTCCGATCTCTTGATTTACTGCCTTCGGCCAGAAGTGCAATGCACGGATGGGGGCAAATCATCCGACACTTTTCTTGTTTCCCCCCCCCCATATTTCTCCAGGTGCCCATTTGGAGCTGGGTCCAACGAGAAAAACACTACATTATATTACTGAAATAAACCCAACTATTTTTGCCTGTATTTCTTATTAAAGAAATAACATTGACATGTCACTCAACATATCACCAGCATACGATTACTCGAGACAATACTAACTTAATAATACCAATTATCAGGCTACAGTGAGCAGGGAGTGCAGAAAGATCATATCCAAACAATCAGAAAATAATAAATACAAGACACCATCGTACACCAAAATAAATTTTTTATTTTTAAGGCTCTTAAGGGCACGAGCAGCCTTATTCTGTATCTTTTGAAGTGGAATAATATTAGACTGAAACGTATTTAAGTAGGCCAATCCCGCATAATCAAAATGAGATTGCACTAAAGTAAAATAAAGTGACTTAAGTGCAGAGTAAGGAATTAAATTTTTCAACCGGTTCATAATACCAACGCCACGTGATGCTTTCGCACGAACAACATTAATGTCATCCTTCCATGATAGATTCTCGTCGACAACCACACGTATATAACGAATACTTTACTCTCTTTCAATAAACGATACACCATCTTCAACCATGACCCAAATGTTAGTTGTGAAAACCTGCACCCAAATCTACAGAGAATAATAAGTTTAGTTTTTTCTTATCAAGTACAAGTTTATTGTCATCAATCCATTTCAAAATACGACTGTATGCATGGGAATTATTTATTTGAAGCTCATTTAACAATTTACCGCACACAGAAGCAGGGGTAAAATTCATAATTCAGATTAAACCATTAACCATAAATCGTAAGTAAAAGAATTGGAGCTCTTGGCATATTTTTTTAATATCAAATTTTGAACAACTGAAAGCCATTAGCTGTAAATTTGGGTTAAATCACGAACTATAAATCGTAAGCATTGTGGCTCTTGGCATATTTTTTGAATGTCAAATTTTGAATGACCATAAACTGTGAATTTTGTTTAAGCCATTTACTGTAAACCAAAACTATAAAACGAAAACTTCCTAAAAAATTTCGTTTAAGCAACTACGTGCAAACCAAAAATTAAACCATAAATTTCCAATAAAATTTTGTTTCAACCATTAACTGTAAACCAAAAACTATAAACCTTAAAGTTCCCATAAAATTTTGTTTAAGCCATTAACTGTAAATCAAAACTATAAACCGCAAAGTTCCCATAAAATTTTGTTTGAGACATTGACTGTAAAGTAAAAACTAAACCGTAAAGTTCCCATAAAATTTTGCTTATGTCATTAACTGTAAACCAAAAACTATTAACTTTTCAGTTCCCACAAAATTTTGTTTGAGCCATTAATTATAAACCAAAAACGATAAACTGCAAAGTTCACATAAAATTTCGTTTAAGTCATTAACTGTAAACCAAAAACTATAAACCGTGAAGTTCCTATAAAATTTTGTTTAAGCCAATAATTGTTAATCAAAAACTATAAACCGCAAAGTTGACATACAATTTCGTTTAAGTCATTAACTGTAAGCCAAAAACTATATACCGTAAAGTTCCCATAAAATTTTGTTTAAGCCATTAACTGTAAATCAAAAATTATAAACCGCAAAGTTCACATACAATTTTGTTCAAGTCATTAACTGTAAATCAAAAGCTATAAACCGTAACGTTCCCATAAAACTTCGTTTAGGCCATTAAATGTAAACTAAAAGCTATAAACCTTAAATTTCCAATAAAATTTCGTTTAAGCTATTAACTTAAAGCCAAAAACTATAAACTGAATAGTTCCAATAAAATTTTGTTTAAGCCATTACCTGTAAACCAAAATCCATAAACCGTGAAGTTCCCGTAAAATTTTGTTTAAGCCATTAACTGAAAACCAAAAGCTATAAACCGCAATGCTCCCATAATATTTTGTTTAAGCCATTAACTATAAACCATAAAATTCCCATAAAATTCTGTTTAAGCCATTAACTGTAAAGCGAAAACTAAACCCTAAAGTTCCCGTATAATTTTGCTTAAGCCATTAACTGTAAACCAAAAACTATAAGCCGTAAAGTTCCCACAAAATTTTATTCAAGCCATTAACTGTAAACAGGGCTGCCACAAAGTCCCTAAAATCGAGTAAAGTTCCCTATTGGTCCCTTAAATTGATAAAGGTCCCTAAAGTCCCTTTTCTTGCAGTAGTTTGAAGCTCCGTATTCTGAAGGCTACCGATACCTGTTAGCATACGGTTTTCAGTATTTTTGTTTCGATTGAGATTGTTGGAACCTGTTGTTGCTTGTCTATGAAAGACAAAACTTGTTGTTACATAGGCTATAGCGTTTCTGTCTGGACAGAGCAGACAGACTAGTAACGAAAAGAAGGGACCCCCTTTGCCTCTGGAGTCAATAGGCTAGGAGACGACAAGGTTTGGTTGGCTTTGTTAATTACTTAGAAACTCTTTTCTGGGTGTCACTTTGTTGCACATAGAGGAAAAAAAAAATCAGAGAATGGCTTGAAGTACAAAATACGAAGGAGGTGGTATTAAAACCAGGTTTCTTGCGCAAATTTGAGCTTACACACATTTCTTGAACTTTTAGACTGCCTCTTAGCGCCCTTTTTTATTTGAATACATTTCTGGTAATAGCTTATATATTTTTCTACTAACTTCTTTTCTTTTTTTTAAAGTTTAGGGTTTGAAGTTTCATTTTGGATTAGAACGGGAAAGTGCAAATTCTGGGAGTTTTGGTTGAAAGAGAAAGGTATAATGGGACACCTAATGAAAGAGTGGTGTAGAGCCGTTCGGGGAGAAATCGTTCTCTTTCTTTTGTTCTATCTGTAATATATCGCTTGAGTGCCATAAGTACTCTTACGCTTTACTGTAGAACGCCAGAACTGCTGAATATAAGAAGAATGTTACCTTAAAGCTAACGCCGAATCAGCTTCATCTCTTGGCAGCATCTTCCATGGAGAGCGGTGAACCGGCAAAACTGCTCATGCACCTAGGTGATTTCGTAGTGTGGGAAGAAACAAAAGTGGCAGAAATCACAATGACTCCGAAGATGATTGAGTCTGGCTATTCTCGGAAATCCACAGACGGAATAGCAGATGTGTATGGAAAAATGTTCCGAGATACAGGCGTCAAAAACTTTTCCTTAGGGTGAACTAAGTTCCCTTATTTTTTAACCGAAGCTCTTGGACCCTATTTCCGAAAGATGACCCTTGATGAAGTCGGCAGAAAGTAGCTATTGAAAGCGTTAACTTTTCTGCATCCCGATGAAGTTTCATAGCCAGTTTCTGCTCACAGTTTATAATACGTTGCCAGGAAGTCACCCATCGTGACGCAAAAAGACTTGGTATTTAACGAGTTTAAGCTAGTCCAGTTATTTGAACCCCCATCGGAGCCAGGAAGCATCGACGACAAGTGGAACAACGTGATCCAGGGAGGAAAACATCCCGACTTGTCTGAAGTCGTAAAAAAATGCTTTGACCAATTTTACACGGGTCTGCCAGCATTGAGCGGGTTTTCTCATTTTCCGGGAGAGTTCTCATCGAAGAAAGAGCTTCGATGAATGAGCGAACTAAGAATGCTAAACCGTTTGTGATAGATAGGTGGGGCATCTTTGGAGGACGTGCGCAAAATGTTGCTGTCACCGAAGACTTGATAAAACTGGCCAAGTCCGCTAGAAAGAGCTATGGTTTGTACCTACAGCAGGAAAAAGCCTCGAAAGAAAAAAAACTGAGAAAGAGCAGCAGGATTTGGAGGCAAGAGAACGGGTGAGAGAGCAGAAGCTTGGTAAAAACCTCTTTGAAAAGACAGACAATAGAGACTCTCGAAAAATCTCTCAAAGAAAAAAAAAAGAAGTGCTTGGCTCCAAGGAACAGGCCGCAGTCGAGCTACTGAAGGAAGCTCATATCCGGCTCAAAAACGGCACTGAAAAGAAGGACATGGTCGAGATGCAACTAGCGCAGACTATGATAGATGTGACTCAGAGAACCAGTAGCAGTTAGAGTCAAAGAAAAAGTTACTGATCTCATCTCTGTTCAAGATAACAAGATAACAAATGTGAATTTTTCCCATTTCCCCCCTTTCCCCCGGTTTTTTATCCTGTTCCGCCAAGGGGATTTTTGGGGACTTTTGATTTGTTGTACAGAATTTTTTTTTTTTGTAAGACGGTGTAAAAATCTTTTATATTGCAATTTTGTCCCAGAGTTTCATAGATTTACTGGACTATTAGTCGGAGCATATTGTCAATGTTCCATCACATAAGGTTACTCCAACGAAAATAAATATTTTTCACCAGCTGATTTATCCGTTAATATAAAAAAGGGCAATATGAATTCTTTTGGGATTCATTCCACTCTCTGTTGTTTTTTTTTTCTGTGATCCCACTGACGAATCCAGGGGGGGGGGTCATCTCTCCCAAGATTTTTTCTGGCTGGCTCATTTCTTGTCTTTTTTCTGTTTTCACTCTTTTTTTTTTTATAAATTATTCAATCTGGTAATTATTGGCGCCTTTGTCTCCCCCCCCCCTCCAAGATTTTGCTCTAGATCCGTCCCTATTATTATTTTGGATGTACCATATGTGCTAATAACTAATTATTGTTTTGTTTAAAAAATTGGTGATATACTCGTCATATAACAAATAAAAAATCCAGTTTTTGAGTGTCCCATAAATCCCAGAGTTCTTCCCTTACTAGCTTCATAGATCTTTTCGTACATTGAAAATGTTCTTACTGCATAAAACTTGCTATAATACTAAACTTTTTTTTCTTTTTCTTTTTTTTTTAGAAAAAGAATGAAGGAAACATGAATATGTTATCTTGAATTACAGGTGAAAAGAATCTCGATTTTTCATTTACGGAAAACCCGTTTGATATACAAATGACTTTGGATGAAGCAATACAAAAACTTGCAAAGAGAAACCGAGACTATGACGATATTAAGCAAAAGTTTGACAACACGGCTAAAAACTTGGCGGATGTGCTTGATGAGCTTGATGAGCTTGAAACAGGTAAGTAGATTTACACTTTATTTCTAGTGCCTAAACTGTATTGAATAAACAGCAAACGGGGGGGGGCATATTACCTGCATTAGTGGGTCTTGGGGGTGATAATAGCAAATATAAAATATTGGGCAATGAGAGCAGAAGGAAGTGCTATTATGATATTCTCAGAAAAACAAAGTAGCTACAGTAGCAATAAAAGTGGCTAGATTAACAAGAAAAGAGTAATTATGCTAAGTCTTTTGTAGCTATAATGGCAACAAAAGTAGCTGCAATAGCAATTAAAGTAACTACATAAAAACAAAAGAGTAATTCTATTTACTCTTTTTGTAGCTACAATAACAACAAAAGTAGCTACATTAAAAAGGAAATAGTAATTCTGTTCCCTCTTTTGTAGCTACTATAGCAACAAAAGTAGCTGCAATAGCAGTAAAAATAACTACATGGCAACAAAAGAGTAATTTTGTTTACTCTTTTGTAGCTACAATAGCAACAAAAGTAGCTACATTAACAAGAAAAGGTTAATTCTGTTCTCTCTTTTGTAGCTACAATAGCAACAGAAGTAGCTGCAATAGCAATAAAAGTAACTACATAACAACAAAAGAGAATTCTGTTTACTCTTTTGTTGCTACAATAGCAGCAAAAGTAGCTACATTATGAAGAAAAGAGTAATTCTGTTCACTCTTTTGTAGCTACAATAGCAACAAAAGTAGCTGCAATAGCAATAAATATAACTACACAACAAAAAAGAGTAATTCTCTTTACTCATTATAGCTACAGTAGCAACTAAAGTAGCTACAATAACAAGAAAAGAGTAATTCTGCTCACTCTTTTGTATTTACAATAGCAACAAAAGTAGCTGCGATAGCAATAAAAGTAGCTATATAACAACAAAAGCGTAATCCTGTTTACTCTTTTGTAGCTATTAATTAAAAAAAAAAACTTTCCGAAAAATAAGTTTTTCAAAGAAAAGTAAAGGCCATTTTAAACTTAAGCTCAGCAGATACAAATACCTGTTAAAATTCAAACTCAAAACGACCAGAAATTACTATTAAAAAATAAATGAAAACCAAAACGAACAGAAATTAAATAAACAATCACAGCAAAAAACATACAACAAGTAATAATATAAATGGATAAATAGATCTAATAGCGAGTAATGTTTAGTTTGAGTATGAAAATCAAGCTTAAAACAAAAAAAGAAATATTTTGCTATTAAAGTATAAATGAAACATAAAACGAACGGAAATTAAATAAACAATCACTGCAAACAACCATACAATAGATATTAATGTAAATGAATAAATAAATCTTAAAACGAGTGAAACTTAAATTGAATATGCAAATCAAGTTTGAATCGAATAAAAATAACTACAAACAAGAGTTTTGGTATCCCCTCACTGCAGAAGCCTAAAACCTACTGCGTCATTAAACTACTGCGACTATTAAAAAGGGAACTAGCCCTTTGAATTTCCAATCGAATGAGTCCTTTTTGAAGTTTCTACGACAAAGTTTTCTATAAAAACCTTAAATGCCCCCAGGGCATAACTTAAAACCCTTGCTCTGGGGGCTTTGGAGGATTGTCCTCTTCAAAAATATAATTTTTATCTGGAAATCAACTACGCTGAACAACATGGCTATCTCAAAAATTTGATTGGATTTGTTTGGGGGAATGATAAGCTGGTGGGGGGGCTAGTTGCCCTCTAATCACTTTTAACCCTTAAAAAGGGGACTAGAACTCTCGATTTACATTTGAATGAGCCTCCTTTGAAGTGTCTACGACGACCCCTTCCATATGAAGTTCCTCTGGGAAAAAAAATAATAATAATAAAACATTGGAGCCGTATGGCCTTTACTAAAGGCAACGCTATAGCGTTGCCTCTGATGCAATAGCAACAAAAGTAGCTACATTAGTAAGAAAAGAGGACTTTTGCTCACTTTTTTGTAGCTACAATAGCAATAAAAGTGGCTGCAATAGCAATAAAGGCAACTACATAACAAAAAAGAGTAATTCTGTTTACTCTTTTGTAGCTACAATAGCAGCAAAAGTAGCTGCATTAACAAGGAAAGAGTAACTCTGTTCACTCTTTTGTAGCTACAATAGCAGCAAAAGTAGCTGCAATAGCAATAAAAGTAACTACATAACAACAAAAGAGTAATTTGGTTTACTACAAAGAGTAATTCCGTTAGCTACAGTAAGAAAAAAGTAGCTACAATCATAGGCAGCGCAATAGCGCTGCCTCAGTAAAGAGAAATGTGGGAACAATGTATTATTTATTTATTTTCTTCTTTTTTTTTGCTTTGTATTGAAGGACTTGTCGTAGGAACTTCGAAAAGGGCTCATTTGATTGGAAATTGGAAGGGCTCGTGCCCTTTTTAATAGTCGAAAGTGATTGGGGGACAACTAACCCCCAACTTCTACGCCCACTATTTCACCAAACACATCCAATCAAAATTTTGAGATGGCCATTTTGTTCAACGTAGTTTAAAAGTTCTGAAATTATGTCTTTGAGGATGACACCGCCCCCCTCCCCTAACCCCCAAAAGCCCTCAAGGCGAGGGTTGTAAGTTATGCCCTGGGGGCATATAATGTTTATATAGAAAGGGTGAGTGTATAAACTTCGGAAGGAGCTCATTGGATTGCTAATAAAATTTTTTCGTCCCTTTTTGAGATTAAGAGTTAACGGAGGGTGGATACATCCCCCCCCCCCCACACGCCTCATATTTTCCCAAAATACATCTGATAGAAATTTTGAGATGGCTATTTGTTATCGTAGAAACTTTTAAAAAGGCTCATCTGATTAGAAATTGACAGGTTTAGTGCCCTTTTTAATAGTCAAAAGTGATTGGAGGGCAACTACCCCCCCCACCCCCCACGCCCACTGTTTCACCGAACACACCCGATCAAAATTTTAAGATAACGATTTTGTTCAAAGTAATTGAAAGATCTGGAAATTATTTCTTTGAGGATGACAACCCTCCACAGCCCTCAGGGCAAAGGTTATAAGTGATGCCCTGGGGGCATGTAAGGTATATATATAGAAAGGGTGATTATATAAACCTCGGGGGGGGGCTCATTGGGTTGGTAATCAGAAGTCCTAGCACTCTTTTTAAGAGTCAGAGTAATCAGAGGATGGATACCCCCCCCCCCCTCGCCTCGTATTTTCGCGAAATACATCTGATAGAAATTTTTGGATGGCCAATTGTTGTCGTAGAAACTTTGAAAAGAGCTCATTCGATTGGAAATTGAAAGGACTAGTGCTCTTTTTCATAGTCAAAAGTGATTGGAGGACAACTAACCCCCCTCCCACGCTCACCATTTCCTCATACACATCCAATCAAAATTTTAAGATACCCATTTGGTTCAACGTAGTTGAAAGGTCCGGAAATCATGTCTTTAAGGTTGACAGCCCCCCTACATCACTCAGGGCAAGGGTTGTAAGTTATGCCCTGGGGCATGTAAAGTATATATGAAATAGGTAATCATATAAACTTCGGAGGTGGGTCATTGGATTGATAAAAAACAAGTTCCAGTGCCCTTTTTAAGATTCAGAGTGATCGGAGGGTAGATACCCTCCCCCCACGCCTCTTATTTTACCAAAATGCATCTGATGATAATTTTGAGACGGTCATTTGCTGCCTTAGAAACTTCAAAAAGAGCTCATTCGATTGGAATGAGCCCTCCCACGCCCAGCATTTCGCCAAACACATCCAATAAAATTTTTTAGATAGCCATTTGGTTCAGCGTAATTGAAAGGTCTGGAAATTATGTCTTTTAGAATGACAACCCCCCGCAGCCCTCAGGGCAATAATTGTAACTTATGCCCTCGGGGTTCTAGTGCTAGAAGTTCTAGTGCCCTTTTACGACTCAGAGTTATTGGAGGAGGGTGAATACCCCCCACTACACCTCGTATTTTCCCGAAATGTATCTGATAGAAATTTTGAGATGGCCATCTGTCGTAGTAGAAGCTTCGAAAAGAGCTCATTCAATTGGAAATTGAAAAAGCCAGTGTCAATTCTATTAGTAAAAAGTGAAAGGAGGGCAACTAACCCCACTCCCTCGCCCACCATTTCCCCAAACATATCCAATCAAAATTTTGAGATAGTCATTTCGTTCTGCGTAATTGAAAGATCCAAAAATTATGTCTTCAAGAATGACACCCCCCCCCTCCCAACAGCCCTCAGGGCAAGGCAAGTTATGCTCTGGGGGCATATAAGGTGTATATAGAAAAGGTGATCGTATAAACTTCGAAAGGGGCTCGTCGGATCGGTAATCAGAAGTTCTAGTGCCCTTTTTAAGACTCAGAGTGATATGAGGGTGGATAACCCCTCAAAGCCTCAAATTTTTCTGTTATGTATCTAAGAGAAATTTTGAGATGGCCATTTGTTGTCTTAGAAACTTTGGAAAAGGCTCATTCGATTGGAAATTGAAAGGGTTAGTGCCATTTTTATTAGTCAAAAGTAATTGGATGGCAACAAGCCCCTCCCCCACGCCAATCAATTCCCAAAACACATCTAATGAAAATTTTGAGATAGCCATTTTTTCAGCGTAATTGAAAGGTCTGAAAATTATGTCTTAGACAACCCCGATACCTTCTCAAGACCAGAACGTAATTGGCACTTTACTGAAAAAAAAGAAATGGCTGTGGACTGTCAGTTTAGATTTCATATACTGATATATATTCCTCAAAGTTTTAATAATTTTTAATTTATTAAAGTTAAAAAGTTATCATTTTAAAAGTATTTTGTTTATTTATGTCGTACAATAAATAACTGAGTCAAACTCAAAACATAATTTGCACTTTACTGCAAACAAAATATATTTAGAACGTTTTCACTTTGTTTTTACTTGTTTTAAATGTTTTTACTAGGTATATGAACGGGGAAGTCCTCTGCCTTACACTCCAATTGCAGTGCGAGTGCTGGTGCCCTTTTTAAGAGTAACAAGAGATTGGAGGGCAAGCGGCCCTTCTCTCAAGCCCCTTCATTTTGCAAATGCATCCGATCAAAAGTTTGAGATAGCCATTTTGTTCAGCATATTAGAACGGCCCAGCAACAATGTCTTTAGAGATATTAGGCATCTAAACGCCCCACAATTTTTTAATTGGCCCATTATGCTTTCAAACTAAATGTTGCTTCAAAAATAAATCAAAAGGCATTGTGTTAAATGGTTGTCAATAAGACACCTCAGCAATATGTCGAGGACGACTGGGGGTATTGAGTTGAAACATTTGGGGATACTACTAGTACTACTTCTGCTCTTACAATTTAAATAAATCATAAGAGTGAAAGTCAAATAATCTTTCAAGCGTAAAACTACCACAAATCACTATCAATAAATAAATGAAACTCAAAACGAACAGAAATTACAATAGATTGCCGAGTGAAACTCAAAATGAGCAGAAATTAGCATGAGTAGGGCTGATAATCCCTGTGCCTTCTCAAGACAAGAACACAATTTGCGCTTTACTGAAAAAAAAAGAAATTACCTTGGATTGTCAGTTAAATTGACATATACTGTCATTTCTTCGTTAAGGGTTTGATTATTTTTCATTAATGAAGGTGAGAAAGGTAAAACATTTCAAACGTATTTTGTTTTCAGCCTTAGCGACTTAGTCTTCTTAACATTAATTATCAAACTTCTTGTAGCGCCCTGAACTCGAAAAAAAAACTAAAAGCTCATTCATTTTGCTCACAGTTTCATCTTGGATGCTTAAATCGTCAGCATAATCTAAGTCCAGGAAAGTTTTTCAGCCCCGTTTGATTTTGCGTTCTCCTACTGTCTCTCATGTACTCCTAAATACAAAGTCAATCAAAATGATCCGTATAAAGGGATAGAACACGACCCTGCTGAACTCCTGATTAATTACCAAACTAGCTGCTAACCTCATGTCCTACACCGCAGCAATATTGTTCTCATAAATATCACTAATCAATCTAGTTTGCTTATCTGATATACCTTACAAGAATAGGACCAAAGAGCATGAGTATCTTATGAGAGTGGAAACTGGTGCTAGTATCGACCAGAAAAAACTATCAGCTCCATCTAGCGTTTGGTGACACTTTGCATTTTTTTTTTCAGACTTTGTAATCGTATTTTTGTCACTCTAATTTTACCAGTTACTCAAATAGAACTGATTTTTCTTATTATTACACTGGCGAAAATGCCAAATTTCGCCAAACGCTAGATGGTGTTGACAATTTTTTTTTTCCTTTGTCGTTAAACCTTGGCTAACGCTCTTCTATTGGCTGGATGCCTTTCCAAAATTTATAACGCTGATGACTAAAGGGATCTGATGATTCAGACTTCTCAATCATTAATCTACGAGCTAAAATTTGGTCGATGTGTTGGTAAACTTATTGGCAAATTATAGGTCGGTATAAAGACCTATTTGTAAAATTGAAAAGCTTATTAAAAAAACCATCCGGTAAAATTCAAAAGCTAAAATTTAAGTGTCCAAAAAGTGGTGTGTTACCCTAAACTATAGCTTTCGAACTCGAAGAAAGTTTCTTTATTGCACTTTGTTTTTTCATAATATTGTGGATGTGTTTTATAAAAGATGAAATACTACTTCTTTTTACAAGCCTTTTCATTGCATGTTTTGGGAAATGAGTTTTTAAGCCAGTCTTTTTTTGTAGAACACCAGAAGCTTTGCAAAGAATTTCAGAAGTCAGAAAATACTCACCAGATCATGGAGTCCAAAATTGAACAGCTTAAACATCAAATTACTGAACTTGAAAATTTCAAGGTGTTGTATCTTGAATCCAAGGAAAAAATTGATGAACAAGATTCTGTAGACGAGGTGTGTTCAATCAATTTCTCTGTTCGTTTTCTGTTTATATGCCTTTCTTTATTCATTCCTTTTGGTTCCTAATTTTTGTCTTTCTATTTTATTACTGTATCACTTCTGTTGTGATGAAAAACTTGAAGCAAATTGTGATTCTAGAGACCCTTGCAGAAACTGTTTTCTTTCTTTCTTTCTTTCTTTTTGTCCGTTTTTTGTCATAAATATATTTCTCGGTTCATTTGGTTTAGTTTTTAATATTCATCTATCTTATTCCTCTATTCCTAGGGATGTGGCAAAATATTTGAAGGAAGCTTTCATCCCAGCTGACCTTGCGGGGTCTGTTCAATTTTTGTCTGTCAATCTTCTTTTTATAAAAACCTTCTGTTCGTCCCATTTGGTTTTTGTTTTCCTTTCTGTTCTTCTCTATTCTATTTATTTTCTTTATTTCTATACTTGCTTTGTAACAAAAAACAAATTTGAAGCAGAGAAGGTTTCATGTCATGTTAAAGTTGTCAGTTCTTTTATGTTAAAGTTTGCGTATTTATGAACGTTAATTCCGGGAGGATTTTTGGGAAACTGATTTTTATTCGGGGAATCCTCAAAAGATATAAAATACTTCGGAATAGAGCTTTTTTTTGTTCAAAGCCTTAAGGCAAGCGAGTATATCTCATTATAGAGACCACATATTGTCATTAAGTATCGACGGATGTTAGTCATAGTTTGGTATGTATAACCTTTTTAATCTAATGGCTTGAGGTCAAGTGAGAACTTTCAACAAAACTCGTTGTGTTTTTTATCTTCTTCTTTTTCTTCTTTTTTTTTGGGGGGGGGGGGTAAGTGAACTTGGAATTTCATAGGAAGGTCACAAACTCCATTTCTCTGGTCCTCAAATTAAAAATATTTTAAATAATTCTGGTGTCCAAAGTAGAGGTTTTAAGAAGGCATGGAGGAACGAGGAGCGCGTTTGCGCGTTTCACTCACGGGTCTTAACCTTGTAACGAATTTATAGAAAACATTTGGAAGTAGGTTTCGTTTTGTTGTAACTAAACGCACCATATGATAGGCATCTCCTGGTAAGAAAGCTTAAAAATATTCCGAAGAAAACAACATAATTATACCCTTTATATTTTAGTGTTATCTTGCGGATATTGTAACATTGTACAAGTAATTGATATAAGTGAATAATCTGGTATCAATATTAACTAAAACAGTGATATTTTTTAAAAACTGAAAAACGTAAAATTTAAGAAAAATGTAATTTGTACCCATATTTATTTCAGTCAAAAATTAGCTACTCTTAGGTTAGGCTCGGTAATTTGCATTTAAAATACGTGTTATAAATCTTCACTAAAAAGTTCTGTGATGCGTAGTAACCTGGTTCTTGAATCGGGCGTGGCTAAGGGTGGAACCTTACAGGTGTGCAGCACATCCAGCAGAAAATTTATTGAAGTTTTACTACTAAACCCACTGTAATTATTAGTTTTTTTTAAAGCAATGAAAAACGGAATTATTTTGTTAGTCGTAAGATTACCAATCCCAGCTAACTTTTTATTATTTTATCAAAAAAGAAGCAAAAATTTAGTTATTACTCTCTTTTTGAACTGATTTATTTCAAATTTGTATAAGACTCAGAGTAAGAAAATACTTTAATATCGATGTTTTTCCTCATTTTCTTTTATTTTCAGCTAGCTATGGATGACGAGCAACAAATGATAAAGGCTCATATAGAATCCCGGGTTGACGTGCCATTAGATAAGCTTCAGCAGTGAGTATCCCTTTATTTTGTTGATTTTAACCTTTTTGCGGGATTTTCCATCCCTCCGTCACCTGTATTTCCTTACTTTTGCAACGTTCGTTTAGTTTGTCTCAATGTCAGAAATCAGTTCCGGTCATGCGTATGTTTTATGAAAGAGTGGAGGGGAGGAGGAGGAGGAAAATTCCCTTTGGCTCTGAGCTCTAAGGGATTTGGCTTGAGCTCGAATAAGAACCAAATACATGTATATTTTATTGGGGGAAGAGTAAAAGGTAAAAAACTTGTTTTGCCCCAATATCATCACCATCCTGCTTGGCCCTGGCTTGAAGTTACACACTCTAGGAGAATTCAGAAAAATTTATGGCAAATTTCTTTAGTATTACCAAAAAACGAGGTATCTTTTTATTTTGAGGAACTATGTCGGTTATTTTCATGCTTATATTATGTCCTTCCTTTAAGGTTATTTTCAAAATGGTCTTTGCCAAAATGAAAGAGGCGAGAGTAACTTTTTGTGATCTCACTCGTGCTGATAGTCTCAATCAGGAAATGCATAGACTGGAATCCGTATCAAAAGTTTCTCGACAATCCCATTAGGAAAGGCCTCTCCGAGGAAATAATCCCTGCAAGCTCATTATTGAGATTTCTGGAAAGGATGTTATGTTTTATATAAACAAGATAAAAATCAAAAAGACCGATAATTGCCAACACTCATGGCATATTATTAAGCAATTGATGACAATGTGATTTTTGTAATAAAATGGAGCCTCTTTAGTACCATAGAATATATTTTGTACTTGTTTTCTGTTGAAATTATCTGCGAGCATTTTACATACTCTAAATTTTTACTACTACTTCGTCTGTTGAGTGAAAATTATATAATGTATTTTAATGCCATACATGGTTCTTAAATATCGTATTGTAGTATCAGCATATAGTTGTTTACGTTAGCAAAAGCTGGAATGCAAGAATTTTTTGCACAAGACACTCCCTATGATATATCTCGTAATATTCATTAGCAATTTTATTTTATGCTTTGAGCAAAATTTTAATTACTCTGTACCGAGAGCTGAGTTATGGGCGTGAAATATTACGATTTCTTGACGATGCGTACCTTCTGTTCGTTGAAACTTTACACGATTTCAGATCTTTTTTTTTGGGGGGGACACTGTTCATCCGATCATTAAGACAATTTAAAAATGTGTTATGTACATTCTTGCGAAGGTTTTAGGCATAAAATCCCCTTCCCCCAAGGTCCTCTTAATCTTTCGAATACCTTTATTACTGACTGAAATTAGATACCCCTGCAGAAATGCTCGAATAGATGGCAATGAGGTGGCAAAGCGGAAATTTTACCTCAAGGAATTGAGTCACCTCAACTTTTTGGACAGATGATAATTATAATCAGATTATAAGACCCGCTTCTTTCATTGAGCAAAAAAAAGGAACAAAACAACAAATAAAACCGAAATAACAAAAACGAAACTTAACAATTAATTAAATATGTTATCTGCAAAACTGTAAATAAAAACTCACATTACTCTCATTTCCTGGATATCAATTTCATTTTTGGAAATTTTTCAAGGTCGCATGGTGTAATGGTTAGTATTCAGTACTCTGAATCCTTGATGGCTCATAACTAAGACTGGTCTAATCTAGTACCCAAATGAGGAACTTCAAATTCAAAGTACACTATTCATCCGATCGCCTAGAAACTTTAAAAAGATGTTTAGTACACTCTTGTGAAGGTTTTAGGTATAGAATAGGTTTTAGGTTGAGATTGGGAGGATTGATTGTGCTTGAAAATACATTGCCTTGTTAATCCTCTCTTTGAATATAGTTCAGCAAACGGTTTTTTGTAATTATTTTAGAATTGGCTCAGTTTATTGAAACATTTTATGAAATTCCTTAATACAGTGTGAATTTATTGTAAAATTGACTTAAGTGTAACATTTTTAATTACATGTAATTAAATAGTAAGATTAAGTATTGATTAGGTAAGTTTAAAACATAATAAAGAAAAGTAAACTAATTAACTACTAAAAGAAAAACTGATTATCATAAAATATAAAATTTCAATATATTGTTAAATTTTGAAGAAGACATTGGCAATTATGGACATGCTGAAGAGAAGCGCTTTACAAGCCTTTATAATGCCGGTCATCACGATTCTTACTCTTATTTTGCTTTCCAGTAGGAAATACATTGTCACTGTTAAATAACTCATGAGGCTCCTTGTTAAGATTGCATTTTATTGCCATCATATGACGCTTACAAACCAGAATTCAAATAGCTCTACTTATAATTTATAGGTTTTTCGGTAGCAAAAATCTAAAGTCCCTCAGAATATACCAAATTATGAACTATAACAAACATATGTATATGTAGTTAGTTGGGATAGGATACTAGAAATAAGGAATAGTGAATATATTGTTTCTACTGCTATTTCTATTCCTAAAATGTTCTCACTTTCGACATTATTAATAATTACTGACTCTGCCAATTTTGCGTCTGTTACTCTTATGATATAGTGGAAAAAGTTGGCTTTGTCATAGTTATAGTCCTGTGGTGGCGCAGTGGGTATGACCTCAGCTTGTTAATGTGGGACCAGGATATTGAACCCAGCTGTAGCAACTCACTGCCGATACAAGTACCTTAGTAGTTTGGAAACGTCGTTGATCCAATAAAATAGTTCTGTCGTTTATATTAGGGTAAATGATCGCTTCTTGGACAATGATCTTCTTAAAATTAATCAAACTCGTATAGCAAATCAAAGATAAGTAATTGGAAAAGATTCACCTTCTCCTCAGTACTATAACGTCTGATAACTACTGTGATAACAATGTTTTTCCCTGTAACACTTAAACAGAATAAACAGCTTTTTAATTTAATAATACTTTATAAATAATTTAGTGATTTATCCAAATTAAATATAGTGCGGCCTAGTGCTTGATATGACCCAGCAAATATCGATGCTCAGTTGTATTGTGTTCGTGGATCAATGATCTTGAGAGATATTGATGCTTTCAATGCACAAAATCCCCCTCATCAAAATCTAGACGTGTTTCCAGTTTTTCTGTTGAAGCCTCAGGTTCTGCACAGGAAAAGATTTATGTGAATGGTCCTGGTCTTATCAATTAGTTCCTATCCTAAGTGGTTATGTTCCGTTTTGTATAGCCTCTCAAACTTAAACAAGTCCTTTCATGCCAAGCTAAGGTGAAAATTCATAAGATCACGATTTGAGAGGTATCGAAGTTTTCGATCTACAATTACCCTCAACTAAGTCTAGATATGTTTCCAGTTTTACTGTTTGAGCATCAGGCTCTTCACAGAAAGGGGTTTTCGGTCTATGTCCATGGTCTTATCAATCTTGAGAGGTATTGATGCTTTCGATGCACAAAAAACCACTCATCAAAATCTAGACGTGCTTCCAGTTTTCCTGTTGAAGCCTCAGGTTCTTCACAGAAAAAGATTTCCGTAATTTTTTCCAGTATTCCCATTGAAAAAAAAGCCCATAGCTATATAATTAAAACTGCCTCGGAGAAGCGAAACTCTGATTTGACCTCAACTTACGTCTTTCATTGCCGGACATGCGATCGTGATATTGGCTAATGCACCGTAGAACCAATTGCAGCCATCGTACGAAATGTTCTACTCGCGTTTGACATCGCATCCGAGATATGATTATATGCCGTGAGACTTCACAGAAAAAGATTTCCGCAATTTTTTCCAGTATTCCCTTTGGAAAAGAAAATAAGCCCATAGCTATGTAATTAAAACTGCTTCGAGAAGCGAATCTCTGATTTGACCTCAACTTACGTTTTATTGCCGTATACGTTTACGTCTTTTATTGCCGGACATGCGATCATGACATTGGCTAATGCGCCGTAGAACCAATTGCAGCCAGCGTACGAAATGTTCTTACTCGAGTTTGACATCGCATCCGAGATATGATTATGTGCCGTGAGACTTGAACTTGCCAAAAACAATTTAAAATTGTATTTTTTTTTCATGAAATTTTACTAGCCAACCATTTAATTTATTTTCCTTTTGACATAATTTTAGGTCGATACCAAGCATTCCGAGGCCGAGTATTACTGAGGATGCCTATCTGCAATATCCTTCAGTTGTTAATCTACATCGAAACAAAGACTTGTCTCAAATGCAAAATAATCATCGAATTCTTAGCAAATACGATTCACAAGCAAATATGACGTAAGTTTTCCTGTTTCGTAGTTTTTACTTTATCTCTTGAGTATTTCTGATCATTAACCCAACGATTGCAAGTACCCATAGAAGATATGACATCAGGGGAAATTCAGGACGATAAATAAAAGTTCAAATAGGGATAAAATCCTTTTAATAGACAATAATGATAATAACAGTGATAGAAATTCACAAAAATACCAGATATTTTGGTCACATATGCAGTGACCGTCATCTGTAGCAAAACTATTCTAATTCAGGATTAGAATATTTTCTGAAGGTAGATGGCATTATTGATATCAGTTAATCTAATGGCATATATTTACTTGGTTTTCTAAAATAAACTGCATATGGTACTTTTTTGTATTCTTAATTCGAAAAATTAAGAAGGCACGCTGCAGGCTTCTATGTATGGATTCTCGCTTGTCTTTTAACTGCAATCACATTGAGCCTCTTCTTGATATCAGTACGCCACCACAGGTTCGATACAGTCACCCTGGGAAAAGTTCTTAAAGTTGCGACCTATTTAGATCGTTGTTCTGACAAGAAAATTGTCAATTTGCCAGTTTTAAGAAGAAATAAAAAACTAGCCGATTTTGAGGCCGGGCCCCGGCATGGCTACGCGATAGGCTTGTATACGTTAATTCTCATTGTCACTTATCTTGTAACCACAGACAATGTGAGCCTCTTCTTGATGTCATGGCTTCACCATAGGTTCGATACAACCACCTTGGCAAAAATACAAATTCTTCCTTAAAGTTGTGTCCTTTTTAGATCGGTTTTGTTGCCAGTAATGTCAATATGTCAGTTAAGAAAAAACACTATGTAGCCGATTTCGAAGCCGGGCCCCGGCACTCGGAACGTTGCTACTCTTTCCTCGGGAAAATGGAGGGCTCCCCGAGGGAACACATAGAGCGTTGAAGGGTCCCAATGACTTGTAACAAACAGTTGCAGTGCCATTACAATTCCTTTATCCAATGTATATACACAGTTTTGTGGAAAAATCAAATTATTGAATACCTTGTCACAGTACAATGGATGAAAGTGTGCCTCTTGATCAGAGGTTTGTGGGTTCACTCACGCCTGTGGCAAGGGTTGTGGTTCAGGTTGTTGATTTGTTAATTGTTCAGGTAGTGGTACAAAAACATTTTTTCTTGTAACCTTTTTTTCTTCCAACGAATTATCATTAATAACACTTGTAAATTTTCGTTTTTTGGGCCTACCTCTAGATAAGTTTTTGTACTGAGATGTCTTTTCATACTGGGTCTTTTCAAAGCGCTATTGCGCTGCCTATGATATTTGATAATTGAAGCAAGTCCGATTTCTAGAACCGATTGTCTACTAAGCTTCAAACTTTTGGTTTTCTTTTTTAATGTTTTTGAATTGTTGTAATCCCTTGTTAAAATATATACAAATATTTTTGTAATTACTAGTTTTTTTGCCCTTTAAGCAATTTTATGTAAAATTCTCCATGCATGAAATCCAGCCACCCTGGGAAAAACACAAATTCTTTCTTAAAGTTATGACCTATTTAGATCGCTTTTGTGGCCAGAAATGTCAATTTGCCAGTTTTAAGAAAAAAAAAACTATGTGACCGATCTCGAAACCGAACCCGGCATGTTGCTACTCTTTCCTCGGGAAAATGGAGAGCTCCCCAGGGAGCACATAACACGTTGAAGGATCCCAATGACTTGTAATAAACAGTTGCAGTGCCATTACAATTCCTTTATCCATAGTATATGCACAGTTTTGCAGAAAAATCAAACTATTAAAAACCTTGCCACAGTACGGTGGATGAAAGTGTGCCTAGAGGTTTATGGGTTCAACCTCGGCTGTGGCAAGGGACAACTTCCCAAACCCAATAATCATCCTAATCATTTTGAAAAACAGCTCTGCGAGGGTCAAAGATTTCTTTTTTAAGGTTTTTGAATTGTCGTAATCCCTTGTCCAAATATATACAAATATATTTGTAATTACCAGTTTTTTGCTCTTTATGTAATTTAATGTAAAATTCTTCATGCATGAAAATCTTCGATTTTTCCCCTTTTTATCATACGTATGACAACAAATTAACGACTTTAAACGCCTTTTGTAAATAGAATAATTACAGTTGGTATTTTTTACTGAGCCATGTTCCTTTTGTATTGTTTCATGCGTCATAGATGTAATTCCGGCTTTTATTTTGTTGCGTTGAAAACTGTAAGCTTACTGGTGTTTATTCTGTCATATCTCTCTTTTTATGCTATAAGTGGATTTAACGTAATAGAAAACAAAGCTTCTTTTAAACTTTTCAGGCATTTCTCTAGTTTCAGTCAAAAAGAATTTAGTTTCAAGAAAAAAAATGCTTTAAGTGGATTTAACCCAATAGAAAATAAAACTTCTTTTAAAATTTTCTGATATTACTTTAGTTTCAGTAAAAAAAAACAATTTTTGATGAGACACCATAATTATTTTGCAGTTTACATAATAGCTTTAGAGATTCAGAACTGAGAACTAAGATAAACTAAAATTAATTAAAAAATAATTAATTAAGATACTGTTAAGTTCGATTCAAAATTATGTTGGCACATGACATTATTGCAATATTGATATATAAAACATGACGTCACTCACATCTTTTTTTTCAAAATTAGGGCTCTTAACGAATTGTCTCAAACTTCTGACTTATCTAAATTGTTTTTTAGACCAGAATATGCCAGGATACCAATTTTTCCGAAAAAAATGGAGCCGTTTTCAAGAAAAAATAAGTAAATACACAATAATTGCTCGCTTATAAAGATATTATATATATATTATTTTAATAGATTAAATTTTTTATTGTGCTTAAATTTTATTATAATAAAATTAATTTGAATATGAATTTAATTTTTATTTCAAATTTAAGTTTATTTATTATAAATAAAATACAAAAAGTAAAAACATAATTCTAAATATAAAAATTTAAAGATAAAAATACTAAGGACTAAACAACAAGAAATCTCAATCCTTTTCAAGCTGTACCTTTAAAAGCCCGAAAAATCTAGAAAGGAAAATTTACCCCCCCCCCCCCTCCTTCCTTACCATCAATGCTCTAGTAGGAAAGTTTGTACTTTTCTATGCTAGTTCCTGCGTATGATCCTGCATGAATACATCCACTATTGATTGTCTTGAGGCCTTCTTTCTTCGTACAAAAGTATTTGAAGAGCATGCTATCTTGCGCGAATAAAATATTAGAACTGTCCATAATCGTCATATTTCAGATAAATTAGGTCAATCTAGTGTTTCACCACTGGAATAAATCAATTTTTTTTTCTGTTGCTAAGTCAAAGAATTAAAAACGCACTGCGCAGGAACCGAAAATATTACCACCGTCGTTAATTGGGTATTGAAAACTGTTTCAAGGCTTGTGATTGAATAATGGTTGTTTATGACTAGCTGAACCCTTTGAATACAATCGGTCAGGGATATAAAAGACAATATATATGTATATATATATATATATATATATATATATATATATATATATATATATATATATATATATATATATATATATATATATATATATATATATATATATATATATATATATATATATATATATATATATATATATATATATATATATATATATATATATATATATATATATATATATATATATATATATATATATATATATATATATATTTTCAAATTGATTAACGCTATAGAATAAAAAAAAAAATCAGGTAGTGACAAAGAATAAAACAGCTGCTTTTTTCTTGACTATATATATATTTCAGAAATATAATTTAGATATAAGTGCTAAAAAAAACATGAAAATTTGGGGAAAAAAAATTCTGGCTCACCTACGGAAAAACTATTTGTTTTTTAGTATGTCTTTGAGTGAGGTACATTTAGTATAGTTAGCCAAATTGTTTTGTAAAATAAATTTTATTAAGTATTTTGTTTGTCATTTAGTTGCATGAATCCGTGTTATTATGAATTTACATTATAATTACTGTATGTAAAGTTAAGAATCAACAATCAGGGACCATGAAACTAAATAATAAAAAAAGTTGACTAAAAAATAAGCTTTTTATTTAGCCCCTAGACCTACAACAAGGTGCATAAAGCTATTAAAATTATTTCTTTTTCGTTTTCTTTTTTCCAAAATTTATAAAAACTGATATCAAAAGAAATTGAGACCAAAACTTGGTAAGAAGAAGAAAGAGAAATCTCCGAGTCATGAAATAAACTTTAAAACTATACTTTATAGCCAAATTGGAGACGTATTTGTAGGAGCTTGGTGTATGTTCCTAACAAGGGTCTTGCCAAAAAATTGTCTCTGCTCTGTTGTTTTTAAATTCCACGTGTCGTTATCGTTAGTGATCTAGTGACAGTGTTAAAAGTCATGTGGTGAGCTTCTAGCAATTTTGGCCTTTTTTTTTAGTTAAACCTTTACTCAGTTTCCTTGGTGTATTTGAAATGTCCCTAAGGAGGCTCTTGCTGGAGTACTTGCTGGCTCTACTTTGTTGTATGGTCCGTAAACGACTACAATGGTGATGCGAAGGATCTTGTCACTCACATTTGGAGAACTGACGTGCCACTATTCTACATTTGTGGATCTCGCCTTTTTTTTCTAAGACCGGAAAAAATTATAATGGCAAGAAATGCTTGTATCAACACTATTTTCAAAAGCTTGTATCAACACTAATTTGTTTCTCAACTATTGAGTACCACTATGCCTTTATATCTTTCGTCAGATTCTCGTAACAGTGATCTGGAATGAATATTTGGGAACAATTTCTAACTTATTTTAACTGAGAATTAAAGAAACACCCATTTAATATTCAATCCTCTCTTATCTAAAAAATTATGCAATTATATTTTACTTTTAGGTTGCGTAACCGTGTGAGTGCAAGGGATAGCCTCTCACCGCCTCCACCTCCTCCAAGTGACTTTAGTCAAAACCATATTAAGATGCCAAACTTTGACAATTCGGAATTGGACTTACCGCCGCCACCATCTCCCCCTCATGAAGAATTTGGAGAAAGAGAAATAGTGCCACCAACGAGGCCAGCTACTGAACCTCCTCCACCACCACCTCCTCCCCCAACTGCTAGTCCTCCACCGCCACTAATGTCATTGAAAAATCAAGTAAGATATTCTTTTTCAAATATTTGTAGATAGTAATATCAACTGATTCTGAGATTCTCTCATCTGTTTATACTAAAACTTGATGGCGCATAGGGTTACATATTGTATAATGGGTATTGAAAGCTCTGTTGTAAAATCTATTATAAACCAACATGGATCTAAAACCTGGGATTAGGATCTCTGGTGTAAATTTGGCTAGTCTTTTTATGTTTTACCCCCCCCCCCACCCCTGTACTCAGTCGTGGTCAAGTATTATGATTTTGGATCTCATATTTTATTGAGTTTACAAATTCAACGTAATGCAATTTTATTGCATCTGCAGTGTTTATAATTCTACTTGCTTACATTCTACAGTTGACATTGCTTATGGGAAGATACGATTCGAAGACAATTTATCCATCGATTAATGTTAGGGTATACCAGCTCTTTCTGGGTAGTTAATTTTATTTTTTGAATTGTTTTGTACACATCTTCTAATTTAAAGGGCTTTAGATAAAGTACACAGTGTTGTGCCCATTCAATATGGTCCAAATCCCTTCCCCCCGCACACACGAAACACTAGTTTAGTTGCATCAAACATTAGATGGATTTGTTGGCTAGTTGAATTTAATAGCACTGCGTTGGGGCTTGAATTCCATTTTTGTTCCTCTAGTTTTGAGGATTCAGTAATTTAATTTCATGTACAATTTGCCAAGTTGATGCCATGTTATTCAACAACAAACTACTTTTTACAGATTTCTCTTATTTAGGGCCTTGAGCAAAAATTATTCAGGGAAAAGTCTAAAATCTTATTTTCGCTTCCTTTGAAAATGTTGGAAGTATCTGAAACACTATTTTATTTGGGACTTGGGGATAATTGGGCACTATGAATCACCAACTACCAAAGATAGTATGAACTACTATGGTGGCCATCTGAATAATGGATGGAAACTGAATTTCCAGTTTTGTGTTAAGGTTTAAAGTTAGGTGTTATTTTCCTTTTTCTGGATTTGACTCTTAAGTTTTAGCTCTTTATCTAAGTTGATATAGAAGAGATTGCTGTCGTCGTTATTATAAATGCTCTTTAATTGCGTTAATGATCAAATTTTAATTGCCTTTACGTTTGCAAAGTATTGCCTTTTCCATGGCTGTTGCTGTTGGATAGAAAAAATTTGTAGCAACCCAATAAAAGTTAATTTTTTTAACTCCATAAATTACTTGACAACTCGATTGCTGAAATTGTCTTCTAGAGTTTCGTTTTCAGAACATGTTACTCCTGTTTGAACATCTGTGTGAATCTAGATTAAAATTCCATTGTCTTTATCATTCGCACGTTAAACGCACTTTGAACATCATTTAAACGACGGTAAAGGCTAAAAATATTGTCTTATTTATTCTAGTTTACTGATAAAAATGTAATTAGTCATTTAGTAATTCTTTAATTTTTGATTATTAAGTTTTGTTTATTGACTTATTTAGTTTACTGGTGAAAAGTTAGTAGTTCGTTTTGATTGACTCTTGAAGTACCAAAGACAGTGATAATCAAAACTGATTGTTTGAATTGACTAAGAAGAAACTTATACAACCATATATATCTTAAAAATTGTAGAAAATATGGAGCGCAGTTTTTAATGAAAAATGACCTCTATATCTGGTTATACAATTTATGGTAGTAGCGGGCTGTAAATTAAAAAAAAAGATGGTAAAAAATCGACAAAAAATTACCTGAAATCTTTGACATCAAGGAGCTTAAAAAGGTGTGGTTATTTGCACTTGCAGCCGTACCAGGCGTTTTCCCGCCTTATCTGCCATCTAAAACTCATACATGAAAATTTATTTAACCGCAAGTTCCCCTAACTTTTGAATTAATGGAATTTGGAAAGTTGTCTTTGGAAATTAACAGATTGCTAATTTTTGAATTTTTTATGGCCGAAAAGTTTTGGTGATTTTATGGACTATTTAGTATAGCTAAATAGTTTTTTTTATTCCCACAGTTCAACGTGGCAACACTGACTCTGTCCTAAGAAATTCATTATTTCAAATTAGAAAAAGAAGTCTTAAAAAATTTTTGTTTAAAGTATGAAAAGACATAAAACGGGTCGAGGTGGAAAATGTTTTAATTTTGATGTCCTTGATGCTTTAACGGACGATTACAAAATGACTCCTTTGTTCAAAGATGTTCTATCATCACATGTAGGCTGCCAATAGATGCTACGAATGCGTAGAGCTCCTGAACATTAGTTAAACTACTTATGTAGCTACTTAAACTGCTTATGTAACTACTACACAGTAACTACTTTGTTCGTTACTGTGTATGTCAGAAAAGTGATGCACGACCCTAACATAGGATTTATGTAGTTGTCTCCTAGAAACTGCAAGGATAGGTAACCCTTTAGCATTTCCAACACCAGGGGCTAATTCTATGTCAAGATAATGGTTCCTTTGTCTTCTTTTTTTTCTGTTTATAGTTGTTTCCTTCTTTCAGTTTACTCCCTTTTCCACGATAGTGCTTGATTAAGTTTTAATCTTGGAAATTACTGAGAAAAAAAACAAAGAAAAAGACGAAGAAGAAGTTTGAATTATACGAATAAAGTGTGAGACTCGGCAAAAGATTAATGATTTTATAGTCTTTTTAGAGTTTTTTCAATTCTGCATTTTTTTTTCCCCCATAAGTGTCCGTATTTACACAAAAATTCTTCACCTTGATAGTTATGCAAGGTTTGGGTGCGGTCATATCCCTGTTTCTTCAGGAATATTTTATTTATTTCATTTACTGTAATTTATATTTAACAGGTTTCACATCTATCTTCAAGTTCTAACTTTGGAACTTTTAAAATAATTACTGTTCATTTTTTAAAGTTAATTTTTCTCAATACGAAGGGTTAGAGGATTAACTTGTATTGAGTGCAGCAGTTATCATGAAAAAAAAAATGGAGGTAGAAATTTTTGTTTTTCAACTCAAAGTGAAAAATATTGACTCTCATTTTATTTTATAGCCTCCCTCTCCCCCTCCTCCACCAGGTGAAGGCTCTCTTACAACATCGCCAGTCAAGTCGCCAACTTTAATACAGCCAAAACCGAAGCAAACACTGCCTCGTATTGACGACGCTCGAAGTGGTCTACTCAGAGCAATCAGAGAAGGTACTTTTTCTTCACTCTCTTACCAGAAAAAGAATCGTTCTTTACTTTATTTTATATTGAATCCTGTCATTATGCTGTTAAATTTATTTAAAAAAAAGTCGAGGGTGTTTAAAGATAGAGAATATCGTACAATAAGTTGTTTATTCTCCTGCAGTTTTGAGCGTTTTAATTCATCTAATCTCTGAATAAATAAACTTATTTTCAGTTTAATAATGGGTTGTTCTTGCTGTAATGCTTCAGAGATACGAAATGTATTTGCATAGTAAAAAGCAACTATAATCGTTAAATACTAAAAAGCTACTAGAAGTTGAATCCAATGATACCCCTTCTACTTTCAGCTACTACTATTGCGAACTCACCATAGCGTTAGGTCACCTAAGCTTGATGACTTCCCAAGAAATTCACATACATGAAATTGATTTTCAGAATAATTTAGCAACCCATTTCCTTTCAAATCCGATCTGAACTACAAAATTCGAGCTTCGATGTTTCGGAATAATCCCACTTGCATGCATTTTATGTACTAATTGTGGATGGTTGTGTGGGATGTTTTTATAATATTGTCTCTTTCCCTTCAATTTCTTGTTTATTTCTAATTTCTGATGCAAAACCAATCCAAGCGGACAAACTAAGAGTTAACGAGTTAAAAAAAAAAAAAATTGCACAGAGAAAAAAAAACAAAAACATTCAAATACAAAGCTGATTCATTAATGATGTATACAATTATTTTCACCCCAACCAGTAGCGGTTTTAGACCTCATAATCTGGGGGGAGGGGGCAATGTATAACACAGGAGTGCAAAAATATAAAATGAAAGGAATTTAATGTCAGTTTCCAGAAAAACTGGGGGGGGGGGGAGGGCTACCCCCTCCCCCCTGCTCTGGCCTAGAACCCACATTGATCCCCGGAGTAAAAACAAATGCCCCGCATATTTTTGGGAATTTCAAAAAAGAGTTTAAACCTGTCTTCTTTTTTTCTCATTTATTATTTTTTCAGCGCTAGCTTGTTACTGGAACAACGTAGGAGCGTTTAAATAGGTAACAATCCAAGGTTCTCAGAATTGGAATTTTATTTCCCCCATCCCATAGGTATGTGTAATTAACTGGTCATTCAACTATCGAGGCAATTGAAACATCGACAAATTTACCGCCAAAACCTTCAAGGCAAATCAACTTAAAGTTTAAACCCTGTAAAATTTATTAAAACATCAGATTTGACGTTACGTTTAGGGTACTGCAATATAAGTTGGAAACTGTGAGCGAAGTGTGAAGCAAATTTTGAGCTTCAAATCAGCATTATATATATATATATATATATATATATATATATATATATATATATATATATATATATATATATATATATCGTCACATCTTTTTGACCGGCATCTTTTTAGCATAATTGATAAACTTGATTACGTCACAAGTAAGGTAGCAGAGACTCCTGCTTTGATGAAAGAGTGTTGTGACGGAGTACAGAGCGAGGTTCTAAGCTGTATAAATAAAGAAAAACTCAATGATAAATCCTGGCCACCGCTGAAAAACGAGTCAGAAACAGTGGGTCTTGTAGTAGATTCGCCACCACAAGATTGTAATGATCCCTTAAAGCGTGAAGCTTTTCTGAAATCGTTGGATGGAGCTGATGGTATAGTGCGGATTTCACTTTCTAAGGACTCAGGATCCCAGCAACAGAAATGGGTCATTCATACGAAAAGACAAAACACCGAAAACTTGAAAGCCTGTTTGAATGAAAAGATCGGTAAAACTGAGGTTCGCAAATCGAGAATTTTCGGTTTATTATCACGAGTGGACTTCCTGATCAACCCAGAGAGTGTATGTGCTTCTAACCATGGTATCGAAGAGATACAGTGCATCGGTGTTTCGAAATCATATCGTGTATACTTCCGTTCGGTGACGGCCAAGTCTCATTATTTGCGTCATGGGATTCACATTGGCTACGAACATTTCCGGCTTACTGATTATGAGTTTTTACCGCGAATGTGCTATAAATGCGGGTCGCTAGAGCATATATCGTCAGGCTGCTCTAGCGTGGAACGTTGTCTCAAGTGCCTTGGTAGTGGACACTCTCATTCTAGGAACAACCCTTGCCAGAATGAACCTTGTTGCTTCCATTGTGGATCTCATGAGCATACTGGATTTAGCACAGAGTTAAAAAAAAAAAAATTGCACAGAGAAAAAAAAACAAAAACATTCAAATACAAAGCTGATTCATTAATGATGTATACAATTATTTTCACCCCAACCAGTAGCGGTTTTAGACCTCATAATCTGGGGGAGGGGGCAATGTATAACACAGGAGTGTAAAAATATAAAATGAAAGGAATTTAATGTCAGATTTCAGAAAAACTGGGGGGGGGGGGAGGGCTACCCCCTCCCCCCTGCTCTGGCCTAGAACCCTCATTGATCCCAGGAGTAAAATCAATTGCCCAGCATATTTTTGGGAATTTCAAAAAAGAGTTTAAACCTGTCTTCTTTTTTTCTCATTTATTATTTTTTCAGCGCTAGCTTGTTACTGGAACAACGTAGGAGCGTTTAAATAGGTAACAATCCAAGGTTCTCAGAATTGGAATTTTATTTCCCCCATCCCATAGGTATGCGTAATTAACTGGTCATTCAACTATCGAGGCAATTGAAACATCGACAAATTTACCGCCAAAACCTTCAAGGCAAATCAACTTAAAGTTCAAACCCTGTAAAATTTATTAAAACATCAGATTTGACGTTACGTTTAGGGTACTGCAATATAAGTTGGAAACTGTGAGCGAAGTGTGAAGCAAATTTTGAGCTTCAAATCAGCATTATATATATATATATATATATATATATATATATATATATATATATATATATATATATATATATATATATATATATATATATATATATATATATATATATATATATATATATATATATATATATATATATATATATATATATAATATATATATATATATATATATATATATATATATATATATATATATATATATATATATATATATATATATATATATATATATATATATATATATATATATATATATATATATATATATATATACATATATATATATATATATAATGCTGATTTGAAGCTCAAAATTTGCTTCACACTTCGCTTAAGGGTTAAGGGTTTGATTATTTTTCATTAATGAAGGTGAGAAAGGTAAAACATTTCAAACGTATTTTGTTTTCAGCCTTAGCGACTTAGTCTTCTTAACATTAATTATCAAACTTCTTGTAGCGCCCTGAACTCGAAAAAAAAACTAAAAGCTCATTCATTTTGCTCACAGTTTCATCTTGGATGCTTAAATCGTCAGCATAATCTAAGTCCAGGAAAGTTTTTCAGCCCCGTTTGATTTTGCGTTCTCCTACTGTCTCTCATGTACTCCTAAATACAAAGTCAATCAAAATGATCCGTATAAAGGGATAGAACACGACCCTGCTGAACTCCTGATTAATTACCAAACTAGCTGCTAACCTCATGTCCTACACCGCAGCAATATTGTTCTCATAAATATCACTAATCAATCTAGTTTGCTTATCTGATATACCTTACAAGAATAGGACCAAAGAGCATGAGTATCTTATGAGAGTGGAAACTGGTGCTAGTATCGACCAGAAAAAACTATCAGCTCCATCTAGCGTTTGGTGACACTTTGCATTTTTTTTTCAGACTTTGTAATCGTATTTTTGTCACTCTAATTTTACCAGTTACTCAAATAGAACTGATTTTTCTTATTATTACACTGGCGAAAATGCCAAATTTCGCCAAACGCTAGATGGTGTTGACAATTTTTTTTTTCCTTTGTCGTTAAACCTTGGCTAACGCTCTTCTATTGGCTGGATGCCTTTCCAAAATTTATAACGCTGATGACTAAAGGGATCTGATGATTCAGACTTCTCAATCATTAATCTACGAGCTAAAATTTGGTCGATGTGTTGGTAAACTTATTGGCAAATTACAGGTCGGTATAAAGACCTATTTGTAAAATTGAAAAGCTTATTAAAAAAACCATCCGGTAAAATTCAAAAGCTAAAATTTAAGTGTCCAAAAAGTGGTGTGTTACCCTAAACTATAGCTTTCGAACTCGAAGAAAGTTTCTTTATTGCACTTTGTTTTTTCATAATATTGTGGATGTGTTTTATAAAAGATGAAATACTACTTCTTTTTACAAGCCTTTTCATTGCATGTTTTGGGAAATGAGTTTTTAAGCCAGTCTTTTTTTGTAGAACACCAGAAGCTTTGCAAAGAATTTCAGAAGTCAGAAAATACTCGCCAGATCATGGGGTCCGAAATTGAACAGCTTAAACATCAAATTACTGAACTTGAAAATTTCAAGGTGTTGTATCTTGAATCCAAGGAAAAAATTGATGAACAAGATTCTGTAGACAAGGTGTGTTCAATCAATTTCTCTGTTCGTTTTCTGTTTATATGCCTTTCTTTATTCATTCCTTTTGGTTCCTAATTTTTGTCTTTCTATTTTATTACTGTATCACTTCTGTTGTGATGAAAAACTTGAAGCAAATTGTGATTCTAGAGACCCTTGCAGAAACTGTTTTCTTTCTTTCTTTCTTTCTTTTTGTCCGTTTTTTGTCATAAATATATTTCTCGGTTCATTTGGTTTAGTTTTTAATATTCATCTATCTTATTCCTCTATTCCTAGGGATGTGGCAAAATATTTGAAGGAAGCTTTCATCCCAGCTGACCTTGCGGGGTCTGTTCAATTTTTGTCTGTCAATCTTCTTTTTATAAAAACCTTCTGTTCGTCCCATTTGGTTTTTGTTTTCCTTTCTGTTCTTCTCTATTCTATTTATTTTCTTTATTTCTAAACTTGCTTTGTAACAAAAAACAAATTTGAAGCAGAGAAGGTTTCATGTCATGTTAAAGTTGTCAGTTCTTTTATGTTAAAGTTTGCGTATTTATGAACGTTAATTCCGGGAGGATTTTTGGGAAACTGATTTTTATTCGGGGAATCCTCAAAAGATATAAAATACTTCGGAATAGAGCTTTTTTTTTGTTCAAAGCCTTAAGGCAAGCGAGTATATCTCATTATAGAGACCACATATTGTCATTAAGTATCGACGGATGTTAGTCATAGTTTGGTATGTATAACCTTTTTAATCTAATGGCTTGAGGTCAAGTGAGAACTTTCAACAAAACTCGTTGTGTTTTTTATCTTCTTCTTTTTCTTCTTTTTTTTTTTGGGGGGGGGGGGTAAGTGAACTTGGAATTTCATAGGAAGGTCACAAACTCCATTTCTCTGGTCCTCAAATTAAAAATATTTTAAATAATTCTGGTGTCCAAAGTAGAGGTTTTAAGAAGGCATGGAGGAACGAGGAGCGCGTTTGCGCGTTTCACTCACGGGTCTTAACCTTGTAACGAATTTATAGAAAACATTTGGAAGTAGGTTTCGTTTTGTTGTAACTAAACGCACCATATGATAGGCATCTCCTGGTAAGAAAGCTTAAAAATATTCCGAAGAAAACAACATAATTATACCCTTTATATTTTAGTGTTATCTTGCGGATATTGTAACATTGTACAAGTAATTGATATAAGTGAATAATCTGGTATCAATATTAACTAAAACAGTGATATTTTTTAAAAACTGAAAAACGTAAAATTTAAGAAAAATGTAATTTGTACCCATATTTATTTCAGTCAAAAATTAGCTACTCTTAGGTTAGGCTCGGTAATTTGCATTTAAAATACGTGTTATAAATCTTCACTAAAAAGTTCTGTGATGCGTAGTAACCTGGTTCTTGAATCGGGCGTGGCTAAGGGTGGAACCTTACAGGTGTGCAGCACATCCAGCAGAAAATTTATTGAAGTTTTACTACTAAACCCACTGTAATTATTAGTTTTTTTTAAAGCAATGAAAAACGGAATTATTTTGTTAGTCGTAAGATTACCAATCCCAGCTAACTTTTTATTATTTTATCAAAAAAGAAGCAAAAATTTAGTTATTACTCTCTTTTTGAACTGATTTATTTCAAATTTGTATAAGACTCAGAGTAAGAAAATACTTTAATATCGATGTTTTTCCTCATTTTCTTTTATTTTCAGCTAGCTATGGATGACGAGCAACAAATGATAAAGGCTCATATAGAATCCCGGGTTGACGTGCCATTAGATAAGCTTCAGCAGTGAGTATCCCTTTATTTTGTTGATTTTAACCTTTTTGCGGGATTTTCCATCCCTCCGTCACCTGTATTTCCTTACTTTTGCAACGTTCGTTTAGTTTGTCTCAATGTCAGAAATCAGTTCCGGTCATGCGTATGTTTTATGAAAGAGTGGAGGGGAGGAGGAGGAGGAAAATTCCCTTTGGCTCTGAGCTCTAAGGGATTTGGCTTGAGCTCGAATAAGAACCAAATACATGTATATTTTATTGGGGGAAGAGTAAAAGGTAAAAAACTTGTTTTGCCCCAATATCATCACCATCCTGCTTGGCCCTGGCTTGAAGTTACACACTCTAGGAGAATTCAGAAAAATTTATGGCAAATTTCTTTAGTATTACCAAAAAACGAGGTATCTTTTTATTTTGAGGAACTATGTCGGTTATTTTCATGCTTATATTATGTCCTTCCTTTAAGGTTATTTTCAAAATGGTCTTTGCCAAAATGAAAGAGGCGAGAGTAACTTTTTGTGATCTCACTCGTGCTGATAGTCTCAATCAGGAAATGCATAGACTGGAATCCGTATCAAAAGTTTCTCGACAATCCCATTAGGAAAGGCCTCTCCGAGGAAATAATCCCTGCAAGCTCATTATTGAGATTTCTGGAAAGGATGTTATGTTTTATATAAACAAGATAAAAATCAAAAAGACCGATAATTGCCAACACTCATGGCATATTATTAAGCAATTGATGACAATGTGATTTTTGTAATAAAATGGAGCCTCTTTAGTACCATAGAATATATTTTGTACTTGTTTTCTGTTGAAATTATCTGCGAGCATTTTACATACTCTAAATTTTTACTACTACTTCGTCTGTTGAGTGAAAATTATATAATGTATTGTAATGCCATACATGGTTCTTAAATATCGTATTGTAGTATCAGCATATAGTTGTTTACGTTAGCAAAAGCTGGAATGCAAGAATTTTTTGCACAAGACACTCCCTATGATATATCTCGTAATATTCATTAGCAATTTTATTTTATGCTTTGAGCAAAATTTTAATTACTCTGTACCGAGAGCTGAGTTATGGGCGCGAAATATTACGATTTCTTGACGATGCGTACCTTCTGTTCGTTGAAACTTTACACGATTTCAGATCTTTTTTTTTGGGGGGGGGGGGACACTGTTCATCCGATCATTAAGACAATTTAAAAATGTGTTATGTACATTCTTGCGAAGGTTTTATGCATAAAATCCCCTTCCCCCAAGGTCCTCTTAATCTTTCGAATACCTTTATTACTGACTGAAATTAGATACCCCTGCAGAAATGCTCGAATAGATGGCAATGAGGTGGCAAAGCGGAAATTTTACCTCAAGGAATTGAGTCACCTCAACTTTTTGGACAGATGATAATTATAATCAGATTATAAGACCCGCTTCTTTCATTGAGCAAAAAAAAGGAACAAAACAACAAATAAAACCGAAATAACAAAAACGAAACTTAACAATTAATTAAATATGTTATCTGCAAAACTGTAAATAAAAACTCACATTACTCTCATTTCCTGGATATCAATTTCATTTTTGGAAATTTTTCAAGGTCGCATGGTGTAATGGTTAGTATTCAGTACTCTGAATCCTTGATGGCTCATAACTAAGACTGGTCTAATCTAGTACCCAAATGAGGAACTTCAAATTCAAAGTACACTATTCATCCGATCGCCTAGAAACTTTAAAAAGATGTTTAGTACACTCTTGTGAAGGTTTTAGGTATAGAATAGGTTTTAGGTTGAGATTGGGAGGATTGATTGTGCTTGAAAATACATTGCCTTGTTAATCCTCTCTTTGAATATAGTTCAGCAAACGGTTTTTTGTAATTATTTTAGAATTGGCTCAGTTTATTGAAACATTTTATGAAATTCCTTAATACAGTGTGAATTTATTGTAAAATTGACTTAAGTGTAACATTTTTAATTACATGTAATTAAATAGTAAGATTAAGTATTGATTAGGTAAGTTTAAAACATAATAAAGAAAAGTAAACTAATTAACTACTAAAAGAAAAACTGATTATCATAAAATATAAAATTTCAATATATTGTTAAATTTTGAAGAAGACATTGGCAATTATGGACATGCTGAAGAGAAGCGCTTTACAAGCCTTTATAATGCCGGTCATCACGATTCTTACTCTTATTTTGCTTTCCAGTAGGAAATACATTGTCACTGTTAAATAACTCATGAGGCTCCTTGTTAAGATTGCATTTTATTGCCATCATATGACGCTTACAAACCAGAATTCAAATAGCTCTACTTATAATTTATAGGTTTTTCGGTAGCAAAAATCTAAAGTCCCTCAGAATATACCAAATTATGAACTATAACAAACATATGTATATGTAGTTAGTTGGGATAGGATACTAGAAATAAGGAATAGTGAATATATTGTTTCTACTGCTATTTCTATTCCTAAAATGTTCTCACTTTCGACATTATTAATAATTACTGACTCTGCCAATTTTGCGTCTGTTACTCTTATGATATAGTGGAAAAAGTTGGCTTTGTCATAGTTATAGTCCTGTGGTGGCGCAGTGGGTATGACCTCAGCTTGTTAATGTGGGACCAGGATATTGAACCCAGCTGTAGCAACTCACTGCCGATACAAGTACCTTAGTAGTTTGGAAACGTCGTTGATCCAATAAAATAGTTCTGTCGTTTATATTAGGGTAAATGATCGCTTCTTGGACAATGATCTTCTTAAAATTAATCAAACTCGTATAGCAAATCAAAGATAAGTAATTGGAAAAGATTCACCTTCTCCTCAGTACTATAACGTCTGATAACTACTGTGATAACAATGTTTTTCCCTGTAACACTTAAACAGAATAAACAGCTTTTTAATTTAATAATACTTTATAAATAATTTAGTGATTTATCCAAATTAAATATAGTGCGGCCTAGTGCTTGATATGACCCAGCAAATATCGATGCTCAGTTGTATTGTGTTCGTGGATCAATGATCTTGAGAGGTATTGATGCTTTCAATGCACAAAATCCCCCTCATCAAAATCTAGACGTGTTTCCAGTTTTTCTGTTGAAGCCTCAGGTTCTGCACAGGAAAAGATTTATGTGAATGGTCCTGGTCTTATCAATTAGTTCCTATCCTAAGTGGTTATGTTCCGTTTTGTATAGCCTCTCAAACTTAAACAAGTCCTTTCATGCCAAGCTAAGGTGAAAATTCATAAGATCACGATTTGAGAGGTATCGAAGTTTTCGATCTACAATTACCCTCAACTAAGTCTAGATATGTTTCCAGTTTTACTGCTTGAGCATCAGGCTCTTCACAGAAAGGGGTTTTCGGTCTATGTCCATGGTCTTATCAATCTTGAGAGGTATTGATGCTTTCGATGCACAAAAAACCACTCATCAAAATCTAGACGTGCTTCCAGTTTTCCTGTTGAAGCCTCAGGTTCTTCACAGAAAAAGATTTCCGCAATTTTTTCCAGTATTCCCATTGAAAAAAAAGCCCATAGCTATATAATTAAAACTGCCTCGGAGAAGCGAAACTCTGATTTGACCTCAACTTACGTCTTTCATTGCCGGACATGCGATCGTGATATTGGCTAATGCACCGTAGAACCAATTGCAGCCATCGTACGAAATGTTCTACTCGCGTTTGACATCGCATCCGAGATATGATTATATGCCGTGAGACTTCACAGAAAAAGATTTCCGCAATTTTTTCCAGTATTCCCATTGGAAAGAAAATAAGCCCATAGCTATGTAATTAAAACTGCTTCGAGAAGCGAATCTCTGATTTGACCTCAACTTACGTTTTATTGCCGTATACGTTTACGTCTTTTATTGCCGGACATGCGATCATGACATTGGCTAATGCGCCGTAGAACCAATTGCAGCCAGCGTACGAAATGTTCTTACTCGAGTTTGACATCGCATCCGAGATATGATTATGTGCCGTGAGAC